>NW_027096977.1:0-40000 GCF_019320115.1 Miscanthus floridulus
AATCTTGATTGGTTGGAATATGCATATGACGCTTCACCTATTGCTTATCAATATTTAAGTTTATCTCCTAATCCCTCTGATCCAGTTTATAAGGCCAATAATCTTAGTGATGAGTTTCATGGTGTTGTTACCGAGACTGTCACGTCAGCTTTTGTGTTCATAACTATGACAATAGGTTTTATCTAGATAAAACTCTCTCTATCTCTCTTTTCATAATGAACCTGCCAAGTCATCAAATTTGCTGATGTGTCACAATATTAAATATACGAGACTGGCCTAAGGCATAGTCTGTCATGGCACGAGCTCATAAGTTACACTTTAATTATTCATTTATTTCATATTATACTCCCTCCATTTTTACAAGTCATATTATCTTTGTCCTAAGTCAAACATTTGTATCTTTGACGATTGATTTTAAAAAAAAATTGTATAGGTTCATGGCATAAGATTTATGTTTGTAGATACACTATGAGAAATACTTTCATAATAATATACATAATTGAAATGTTGTGAAACTATAAGGATTTTTTGAAATGTATGGTCAAATAGTAATGTTTGACTTAGAGCAAAGCTAATGTGACATGTAAAAAAGAATAGAAGAGGTATTATTTATGATTGCAAACTTATAATTATTTGATAGTACATGTGATTCCAAATCTAACAATATCAAGCTAGTATTACAATAGTTAAAAATTGTACAAAAAAAAATATTAGTCAAATATTGCAAAATTCTATGTTCATATGTGTGTGAGAGCATCTCCAAGAATTCCCAAAACACTCTCCTGGTCCTTTAATTTTTGGCAATATTGAAAAATCACGTCTCCCACAGCTTCCGATCTCACCTGCCCCAATCTTTTGGGACGAAAAAGTCATGTCTGCGCGCAGATAAATCTACGTGCGGTCAATCGCGCGTATCCTCCTGCTGCCGTGCTGCTGCTGCTCCGTCTTCAGGCGCACGCGATGATTCGAGATTATTTGACTGACGCAAGGTTTCACGCGACGGCAACTCGCCGGTGCGGCGGACGGCTGCAGAAGCCGTGCGTCGGGTGGTGAAAGGCCTCGGCCGGGCTCCGGACGGATGGAAAGCCGACTGCGGCGGCGCGCCGGGCCATGCCCGCCGTGGCGGGTGGCGGGGCCAGGGGCCCGAGCGGCTCGCCTAGGATCCGCACAAGGACGCAACAGCGAGCGCCTGGTACCGCCCCTCGCCGAGTCCGAGGAGCAGTCGCAGGCCACCTCCAGCTCTCTCACCGCCGCCTCCGCTAGAAACTGCTGCTCAAGAAGCATCCCCTCTGCCGCCGCCTCCTCCTCCCCCAGCTCTGGTGGCAGTCTCAGCTCCCTTGCGCGCCTCTTCGTTGAGTCTGACGAGGCTCGAACTGCAGCGATGCATAGGATGCTTTTCTGTACCTTCTTCCTAAGAAGAAGATGATGCTATTTACGAAAATGCCACTGGGTGTCTGGGTATAATTTTTTATTTTTAGGAGTGTTTTTTTAACAAACTGTTGGAGAAACCCATCTTTGATGCTTTCAATACTTTTTGGTGATTTGAAAAACTCATTTGTTTTTGGAAAAAAATTGGATGCTCTCGGAGATGCTCTGAAAACCTTATAAATTGGATGGGAGGGAATAATGATAGGGAGGTGGATAGTGCCTATTCTAACGGTCTAGGAGACTGGGACCTTCTACAATGTGTCGTCAAGGGTGGGCTAAAGATGGGAATACGGATGATTGTATGGACAAAAACCCAAGCATAATATGTTCCTAGAATATGCTTCGAGTGAAATTGAATCAAAGCCCATCCTCAAATTTACCGATTGTTTTTACGTTTACCGAGTGTATTTTCTCGGGCACTCGGCGAACAAGTTCTTTACCGAGTGCTGCGATAAAAACACTCGGCAAAAAAAAAAACACTCGGCAAAGAGGGGGTTTGCCGAGTGTCAAAAAAACACTCGGCAGAGATGAGGTTTGCCGAGTGTCAAAAAAAACACTCGATAAAGAAATAAAATCTTTTTTCTAGAAAAGAAGGAGAAGAAAAAAATAAAATAAAAACTTTGCCGAGTGCTCAGAACACTCGGCAAAGAAATAAAATCTTTTTTCTGGAAAAGAATGAGAAAAAAAATACTTTGCCGAGTGCCCCGATCTGGGACATTCGGCAAACAAAAATATCTTCTTTAACACCCAGCGCCCCACCCTCCTTCCTCCGCACCCGCCCCAGCGCCCCACCCCTTCTTCCTCGCACGCACCCGGCCCCCAGCGCCCCCTCCCTTTTCTTCCCCGGCACCCGGCCCCTCTCCCCTCCCTACCGCCGGCGCCCCTCCCCCTCCTCTCCCTCTCTTCCCCAGCGGCTGCCGCCCCTCCTCTCCCTCTCTTCCCCGGATCCGGCGGCCGCCCCCTCCTCTCCCTCTCTTCCCCGGATCCAACGTGGCCACCCCCTCCTCTCCCTCTCTTCCCCGGATCCGGCGGCCGCCCCCTCCTCTCCCTCTCTTCCCCGGCGGCGGCTGCCCCCTCCTATCCCTCTCTTCCCCGGATCCGGCGCCCCCTCCCTGGATCCGACGGCGGGAGGCAGCTCGGGCGTGGCCGGTGGTGGCGTGGTGGTGGTGGGCGGTGGTGGCGTGGTGGTGGCCGGTGGTGGCGTCGTGGTGGTGGCCGGTGGTGGCTCGTGGCGGCGGCCGTGAAGCCGAGGAGCGGAGGCGAGACAAAGGGCGTGAAGCTGGGCCACGGCGCAGGGGAAGGGGGCCGCTGAGGAGACTGACGGCGACCGGCGGAGACAGGCTGGTGGTGGCTTTTTTTTTATTTTTTTTAAAAATGTTTGCCGAGTGTATTTTGGGCACTCGGCAAAGTCTTTGCTGAGTGTCCGACAAAAAACACTCGGCAAAGTCTGTTTGCCGATAAAAGTTTCACCGAGTGTCGTTTGTCGAGTGTTTTGCCGAGTGTTTTTTGGGCTTTGGCACTCGGCAAAGCTCCTGGTTCCCGTAGTGCATGGAAGTTCATTCATATGTCCGTGTTTGAGGACCAGCAACTCATCACAGGGTTACCCTGGGACGATGGTTGGTGAGCTTCCATGTATGATGAACTTGACGGTAAACGCAAGAGACGACGATTTATACTGGTTCAGGCCGCGATGCGCGTAATACCTTACGTCTAGTGCGGCTTGGAGCCTTTTGCGTTGGGATGGTTTGTATGATTGTGTGTGCAAGGGAGTGCACCCTGCCTCTCTTTATATAGGGCAGAGGGCAGGGGCACGTATCTAGTCCTAGCGGGTTACAATAGAAGAGTCCTAGTTATATTACAGAAGCTAACTTTCTTGGTAAGCCGACTAGGTCGGTCCTTGATAACTTAGAGTCCACGCCACCTTGCCTAGCGTCTTCCAATAGACCGTGGGCTAACCCAGGACCCAGCCAGGTTGTCAACCCCGTAGGGAAGCTCTAGGACCGTAGTCCATCAAGCCCCCGAGCATTTCATGGTTGAACTTGGAAGCCTTCTTGTTCCTCCAGTTCTTGCCGAGTAGAAACATGTGTTTTTAGAGTGCTTTCTTGAGTGAGATCATGAAGTGCTCTTTGAAATCAATATGTGTCACCTCTATGTGAAGCATATATGCTTAGCCCCCGAGCCTCTTACTGTTTGGAACAAAGAGTTAGAGGGTCTAAAAGAAAAACATTCGTTGAGGATATGTACCTCGTAGCCCCCGAGCCTGTGTCCAAGTGCTTGCACACGGTACAAGGATCTGAAAAGAATATACTCAAGGATGCAAGTGTAGCAGTAATCTGACTGCTTGTCAGAAAGCAGGTAGGACTGTCACAGGTCACACGCAAAAAGGTAACACAGACTTGGCAAGATGCGCAGAATATGCCACCAGAGATGCCACTGAGTACACTGTCGATTCACATGTGCTGAAGCAAAGCTGTCCTGCGCACTGTAAAGGTGCAGTGGGCTGCACTGTACCCTTGTAGTGCGGCATCTGAGCCTGTACTTGTATCAGTAAGTTGTCGGCTCCCTACTCCATGGACTTAATCCATGTACACCATCCTGAGCATATAAAAACTCGCCTAGTGAGCACTTGCACTTCAGTTGTAGAAGAGTCGTAGTAGCTGAGAGTTTGTAGCTTGCAAATATGGTGGTTAGTGAAGTAAATCAGCCCCGGCTTGTGTAGTCAATGCATGTAGCAACTAGAAGAGGTCTTGTGATAGGGACTAGAAGCAGGCTAGTTCCTCAGTAGTGCAGAAGAGAATGGTCTGCTTAGGCAACTAGAAGAAGGCTTGTGATGTATGGATGATACCCTCATCCAGTAGTCCCATGTTAGTTCTTCGAGCTTGTCTATCGACATCTGTCCATTGAGGGTCATACTCTGATCCGAGTGAGTCCAGACGCCGGAGGCTTGGGTAGACAAATACCAGAAGAAGAGCCGTTGCGAGCTCTGTTGGCTGCCCGAGTCTGGTAGACGATACTGTACCGTGCCACTAGAGCCTAATCTTGGATGCATTGCGCGTTCGCCATGAAAACATCTGCATTGAGTCGGGTGTTGCCTGCCGAGTGGTGGCCAGGGTCTTTTTATTTGTATACGGACGTCCAGGCCGAGTGGTACGTATTCTAGGAGCTATCCGACTTGTAATCCCTGATACTTGTTGAATAAATTTCAAAAATTTCCAATCTTTGTGCATGTCCCAGTTAGCCGACTGCTTGACAGTGTGAACCGAGTACTTGTCCGTCGTACTGTGATAAGAATGGCTTCAGTCTTGAACAATGTCACTTCCTGGAAACCGAACAAACACTAGGCCTTTACTGCAACGTATATATGGCCATGCAGCCCGAGCCCGTCGGCCCAGCCCAAGGCCTATTTTTTGGCCTGGCCCAAGCCTGGCCCGGCCCGGCGGCGAGCGGGCCCGGGCTGGCATGGCCCGGAGGAGCAGGCCGTGCCTGGGCCTTACCCCAGGCACTTGGGCTGGCACGGCATGGCCCGCTCCTCAACCGGAGGCCCGCTGGCGGCCTGGCCTGACAACCCCGCGTGGCCACGCCCCCAGCTCACCTCCCTGGCTCCCCCTAACCCTATCTCCTCTTGCTGCACGCGGCCGGATCCTCCTCGGTGGCGTCCACCGCCACCTCCCGCGGGCTGCCCCTGCCTCCTCCTACCACGCGCGGGTGCGCGGCCGCCGCCTCGGGGACGAGCACACCGACGGCCGCTGCCACCTCCCACGGCTGCCCCTGTGTCCTCCATCTCTCCCTCCCCATGCGGATCTCTCTCCCTCTCCCTCTCCCTCTCCCTCCCTCCGTCAGCTCAGATCCGGTGGCCTCCCTCTCTCCCTCATCCTCGGTGCACGGCGGCGCCCTCCCTCCCTCCCCCGTCCTCCATCTCTCCCTCACCGTGCGGATCTCTCTCCCTCTCCCTCTCCCTCCCTCCCTCAGCTCAGATTCGGTGACCTCCCTCTCTCCGTCATCCTCGGTGCACGGCGGGCTCCCTCCCACCCTCTCCCTTGGCGTACGGCGGGCTCCCTTGCCGTGCCTCCTCCGCTCAGATCCGCCGCAGGTACGATGACCTCCCTCCCTCACTCTCCCTCGGCAGCGTGCGGCTAGGAGCGCACGGGCGGGCAGATCCGGCTACTCCCTCCCTTCCTTGTTTTCTCTCTTCTCCATCTCGCTCACCCCCTCTTCATCTCCTCTCCATCGCTTGAGGGAGGGCGTCGCCTGCGCAGCTCCTGCCCCCGAGATCCGGAGCTCCACCGCTCCCAGCCTCGGCGGCCACCTCCTCCTCGCCTCCCCGCGCGGCCCCGACGCACGTGCCGGCCTCGAGCACGCCGGCAGCCGCCCTCCTCCCCCAAGGACCCCACGCGGTGGCTGGCCTCGAGCCCCCGCCGCTCCTCCACGACCCATGTGTCCCGGCGACCCTGCCTGCTCCTGGCGACCCAGCCTGCCCTCTCCTCCCTCCTCTCTCTCTCTGTGTCGGCACTCAGTGGGCCTCGGGCTGGCACGACCTGTGAAAATGGTCGTGCTTCTCAAGCTGGCCCGGCATGGAAATCGGCCCATAGGGCCGTGCCTGGGCCGAAGGCGAGGCCCGTGGCCCTGTGAGGCACGGCGTGCCATGCCGGCCCGTTGGCTATCAGGCCGTGCTGGCACGGGCCCGTGCCGTGCCAGGCCGGGCCGGCCTGTTGGTCATCTATACTGTGACGTCTAGAGTGAACGCGTGGCCGCTGTATCGAGCCACACACACATTAAACCAAAAGGCGCCTGTCTGCATTATTGGGAGCCAAAACGCCTCATCCACATTGAGGAAACTGCAGCGCCTAGGATTGCGAAATCCCGTATAAATTGGAATGGATGATTTGGAAAATCTCCACACTTCCTTTATTTTCGCAGATATTGCCTCCATTTTGTCTCGGCCGTCACCCAGTGAGGAAACCCTAGATGCCCTTGAGTGGTCGAGCGAGATTAGATCTAGATCCATGGCTAAAACCAAGAAATCGAAGGGCGCCTCCAACAAGAAGACGACGACGACAAACGCCGAGCTCTTGGCAATGGCAGCGGCGGCCAAGATCTAGCCGGAGCCCAGTATGGATGAGGCGGAGGTTACGAAGCTTCATGATGAAGGGTACCTGCCGGAGAAGGGACTCGGAGAGTGGCGGGTGCCTGGGAGGCAACGGGTGCCATCCCTCGAGCCTGGTGAGATTGTTCTCTTTGACTCCTTTGTTAGGCTCAGGCTAGGGTTGCCATCATCCCACTTCTTGCGGGGTTTCCTGCATCATTACGGGATAACCCTGAACCTGACGCCGAATTGCATTCTTCATTTTTCTATCTTCGTTCATCCTTGCGAACCCTTTCTGGGCATTCTTCCTTCCATCACCCTTTTCCGGTATTACTTTAAATTAAAACCACAGCCTGACGCAACCACTCCTGATGTATTGGGTGGCGCCGGTATCCAATTCAGGAACAGAAAGAAGGGTGAATACGTTCATTATCTTCTGATTGACTCTGTGAAAAACTGGAGAGCCGAGTGGTTCTACAAGGGCAACATGCACCCTCCAATGGAAACCCACTACACCACCGCGCCAATCCCCAATACTGCTTGAGAAGAAGACACCTTGACAGTAGCCGAGTATGAGAACATTCGGCAGTTTGTGAAGCAAATGGCACTACCGGACACCGGCTCTTTGCCGAGTGCCAAGTGGATTGCCGAGTGTTTTTTTTCGGGCACTCGGCAAAGAGCTTCTCTGCCGAGTGACTTGGCAGAGAAGCTCTTTGCCGAGTGTTTTTTTTGACACTCGGCAAAGAAGCTTCTTTGCCGAGTGTTTTTTTTGACACTCGGCAAAGAAGCTCTTTGCCGAATGTTTTTTTGACACTAGGCAAAGAAAATTTCAAAGCACATTTTGAAGCAGTAAATTAATTCAAATGAAAAAGTTTTCAACTACAAAGTTGTATGACTCCTCAAGATGTACAATGTTTGTTTTGGTCTTTTCTTCATATGACAACGTGAAAGTAAATTTGTTCACAAATCTAACATATCTCTCTAGTGGTTTATGAAACTACAAGAGAGATATATAAGATTTGTGAACAATATTAGAATGACCATGTCGGATGAACAGATGACCAAACAACCAAAATAAACTTTATAGATCTCGAAAAGTTATGAAACTTTGTAATTGGCAACTTTTTGATTTGAAATCATCTTGTCATGCAAAACTGTGTTTGAATTTCAAAAATTTAAAATTCGAACTTTTCAAATGACCTCGGATGGAAAAACAACCAAAATAAACTCTGTAGATCTCGAAAAGTTATGAAACATTGTAGTTGGCAACTTTTTGATTTGAAATCATCTTGTCATGCAAAACTGCGTTTGAATTTCAAAATTTTGAAATTCAAATTTTGTAAACGACCTCGGATGGAAAAACTTCCTAAACTAAAAGTGTAGATCTCGAAAAGTTGTGAAACTTTGTAGTTTACAACTTTTTTATTTGAATTCGTTTAGGGCCTCAAACAAGTAATTTACACTCGGTTTAGTATAATATGTGGGGAACCAAAACGGAATCTAGACATAGGTGGCAGCGTGGTGCAGTGGTTAGAGGAGGGGACGTGCGAGGGAGAGGTCGTCGGTTCGAATCATGCAGGCCTCGTAGCCGCGAATTTTACGCGAAAAATGCCGGAGATGGGCGGGCGCTGGCCGGTGGAGGCCTCCAGCAATTAAAAAAAATCCCATTTTTTCCCCATTTTTTTCGGGTTTTTTTTCGGTTCCAACTTTGCCAAGTGCCCGACAAAAGACACTCGGCAAAGACGCCTTTGCCTGCCCATTTTTTTGCCGAGTGGCATTTGCCGAGTGTAGCACTCGACAAAGCCTTTGCCAAGTGCAAATTGGGCTCGGCAAAGCCACTGGGTCCGGTAGTGTCGGTGCCTTAAAGAAAGCAGGCTTGAGTGGAGTTGGCGTAGTGGCAAGTTTCATAAGACGCTGGGTGCAACCACTGTAGGACCGGGTGCACTACGGCTTTGAGTATACCAGTCCGGAAGATGCAGCGCGACACACACCAGAAGAGCTTCCAGACTACCTTGTACTACTCCGAGTGCAAAGTATCCTTAAGCTCGTTGAAAAGATGCCTTATGAGTACCGGAGTACAGTGCAAACAATCCTTCCCACCGGTATGTAGAGTGTGCAAGATTTCCTTTGCAATGAGTGCTATAGGTTACTAACTCTGTATACTATTGTAGGAGCAGCATTTGGGGCGAGAGTTCAATGATTTGCCTGCCCTACCCGCCGCTGCAGAGTTTGCTAGAGCCAAGCCGAATGGACCTGATGCTGAGGAGGCAGGGACAAGCACTCGGAATGCCAGAGAAACCGAGGCCGGCTCAGATAACGACTCGGATATAAATCCAGATGAATTTCTTCTACAGCCGACTCCAACAGCTGGTGAAGGAGGTGGCCGGAAGCGGGCAGCAAGCCCAGATGCCGGAGCAGGAGCAGAAGAAGAATCGACCAAGAAAGTTCGGAGCACTCCCTCTTCAAGGGCAGCTAAGACAGGGTAGCCGAGTAACTTTGTATGTATAAAGTCGTAGCTTGTCTTATCAGTCATATAACGAGACCTTGTTCTGCAGCTGCTGCGTAAAAGGCGAGTGAAGATGTCGGAGCTGCAGACACCGCTGGGTCGGCCAGACAGTAAGTGCCATATAATTAAAATTTCTCCTTAGTACCCATGTGTTATGAGCGATATTATCCGCTGTTTGCAGGTTGCCTCCACCAGAAGTACATAGCACCAGGACCCTACCCAAGGGGATGATGAAGCACGCGGTGGAGACCTAGGGAGCAACTTAGGTCTGGATAACCTTTTTATGACTGCGCTACTGACTGGCCAGAGATTTAGCCTGTCGTCGGGGGCCAAAACCACACCCAAGTAAGTGTCCAGGTGTATATTGAGTCAATTCAATGTTAGACGGGTACTTTGTATTGGCCTAAATACTGTATTACAGGCCTTCTCGTGTGCTAATGCCACCACCTCGAGATGATGATCAGGTGGGGGGAAACCCGTTGGATGGGCCTATACCCCAACCGACACCTGAGGAGGCAGCACCAGGAGCAGGACAGCCAGGTGCCCATGTCGCCGATCCGCCCAAGGAGGAGCCATCATCAACCCGTAAGCAGTCGGCTCTGACAGGCCAAGAGCAGGAGGTGGCGGTGAGTCCCCGGGTTGGTGCGATGCCGAGCCAGGCGACTCCCACAGTGACGCAGCTGGGCACTGGGCTACCCGCTCATAGCCCGGAGCTTGAGAAATTGGTGGAATCTTGGAACTCAATGCTGAAGAGGGTATCCAATGTTGATATGCAGTTAAAGGTATGTACTCGCCGTGATACCTTGTTGAAGCCTATTTACTGTCACATATTCCGTGAGTGTTCTGACATAGTAGCAGGACCATATTCAGGCGTTAAAGCTGAGGGACGCAGAACATGATATGCGGGCGCAAGCCAACTTGTCCGCACAGCTCACACAGCTGAAGGAAGGGCACGCCAAGAGGGAGGCCGAGTGGCAGTCGGCCGAGTAGGAACATGAAGAAACCTTGCAAACCTTCAATGCACAAATCGGTGAGGTAGAGCGTCGAAGGCAGGCAGCTGAGGAGAAAGCCGCAGACGCCGAGAAAGCTGCTGCCGAGTTGAAACAAAAGCTGAAAGGTAAGTGTCCTTTGTGCGTTGTAACCTTGTCCACTTGGTAGGAACTCTGTTGGAGAGAGTTGTATCTTTGCAGATGAAGTAAGCAAATCCAAGTGCTTGGAAGGTGAGGTGATGGAGCTCAACGAAGCCGTCAAGACCAAGCACAACCAACTTGAAGAGGTAACTGAACGAGCAGTTGAAGAGCTTGCTCGAGCTAACTTGATAAGGCAGGGAGCTGATCAGGACCTGCTGCAGGGGCTCAAGACCACGGATGCCTTGCAAGGCTTGGCTTGTTAATATAACTGTTGCTTCAAAAGTTTAGACTGTTAATCCCGAGTAGGATTGTAGTCTGTGTTAGTCGGATTGAATTGTCATGTTTAGTCCTGAAAAGCACATAAGACAAGTTATCCGAGTACTAGTAATAGTCGACACAGTCACTAAGGTTGTTAGAAACCATGATGGACCCTTAGTCAGCGTGAAGTGCGTAAAAGTAGCACTTGTGTCAAGGGACCTTGGTGATTGTTCCTTATGAGGCTTACTCGCCGGAATGAACAAATCAGGCAACTTGCTTCCAGGATGCACCCAAGCCGGGTCGACATGTGCTAGTAAGAACTAAATGTCGGTTAGCGGCATACACCAGCCACAGAGACGTGAGCCGACTGAGTAGTCGGCGTATCTCGTAATGATAGGAGTACCCAGGACAGGTGTATACAGCCGTTGGGCCGTGTACCTTGTGAATGAGTGAGACAGTTTCATCTAGCGAAGAACATTATTCTTTATTAATAATGTGGAATCTTGATTACACAAGCTTGAAACTGAATCTACTAAATATTCCTAAGCATAAAATCTCTGTAACTAGTCAATGTTCCAATAGCTAGACACGGGGTTGCCGTCCCCTGTGATTAACTTGAAAGAACCTGGCCGAGTGACTTTGGAGATGATGAAGGGACCTTCCCAAGGGCTAAGCAACTTGTGACGCCCTGTAGTATTATGGATGCGTCGGAGTACCAAATCTCCAACTTGAAAAGTGCGAGGATGCATGTTCTTGTCATAGTTACGATGTAGGCCTTGTAGATATCTAGTCGACTGAAATAGTGCGTTAAGCTTGACTTCTTCAGCACTATCAATTTCCAGTCACCGGGTATTATCAGCTTCACCATCATTGCACTACTCGATCCTTGGGGAATTCCTTATAATCGGCTGGTAAAATGGCCTCTCAACCATATACTAGGAAGAAGGGTGAGTACCCTGTTGCTCTACTCTGCTTAGTGCGTAAACCCCAAACAACCTTGGGTAACTCTTGCAACCACTTCACTCCATAGTCCTTGAGCTCGTCATACAGTCGAGGCTTCAAACCGGCTAGCAATAAGCCGTTGGCTCCTTCAACCTGACCATTTGCTTGTGGGTGAGCGATAGAAGCATAGTTGATGCTAATGCCACAGTCCTGTGCCCAACTTTTGAACTCGATAGCCATGAAGGGGGAGCCGAGATCTATGATAATCCGATTGGGCATGCCAAAACGATACATAATATCCTACATGAACTCGACTGCCTTGGTAGAATTGTACTTGACGAGTGGCTTGTACTCGATCCACTTGGTAAACTTGTCAATAGCCATGTAGATGTACTCAAAACCACCCGGAGCTCGCTTGAAGGGTCCAACCATGTCAAGCCCCGCATGAGAAGGGCCATGATGGCGGGATGCTGATGAGATTGTGAGCTGGGACATGAGTCTGTTTTGTGAAAAACTGACAGCCTTTGCAATGTCTAACCAACTCTTCTGTGTCTTTAAGTGCTATTGGCCAGTAGTACCCGGATCGAAAGGCTTTGCCGACTAGAGTCCTGGAGGCTGCATGATTGCCGCAACGCCCGGCGTGGATTTTTTCCAGGATCGCCTGGCCTTCTTCTGTTGTAATACATTTGAGCAGTACTCCAGAGGATGCGCCATGTCGGTAGAGCTTGTCTCCGACTAAGACTTAGTTCTTGCTTCTGCCTGTGACTTGCTCTGCTTCTACCTTGTCGGCTGGCAATTTATGATCTCAAATATAATCAATGAATACCTATGTCTAGGCCAGGTTAATAACTAGGACCTGTGCATCGGGCATTGGCGTGTCAGCTGAAGTGGAAGCCTCCTACTTGATTGAGGGGGAATCAAGTTATTGAACAAACGCACCAGCCGGAACCTGTGCTCTATCTGATCTGAGTTTGGCTAGAATCTCTGCTGCAACGTTGAGATCTCTCACCACATGATGGATTTCCAAACCCTGAAAGTGCTTCTCAAGCTTGCAGACTTCTACACAATAAGCATCCATGGTTTCCTTGGTGCAGTCCCAATCTTTATTCACTTGATTGATTACCATAGAGGAGTCACCATAGAAGAGTAGTCACTTGATGCCAAGTGAGACTGCCACTCGGAGGCCGTGAAGGAGGGCCTCGTACTCAACTTCATTGTTGGTAGCAAGCCAGAGAATCTATAGAACATACTTGAGCTACTTTCCATCTGGCGAGATAAAAAGAACACCAGCACCGGCACCTGCACCTCCGAGCTTCAAAGAACCATCAAAATACATCTTCCAATGATCTAAGATGACCTCTGAAGTAGGCTGCTAGATTTCCGTCCACTCAGCTATAAACTCAGCAAGGACTTGGGATTTGATAGCCTTTCGAGGGACAAAGTCAATGTGAAGTGCTCTGAGTTCGACTGTCCACTTGGATATGCGTCCTATTGCATCACGATTGCGTAGGATGTCACCGAGTGGGAAGTCGGACACCACTGCCACCTTATGTTCATCAAAGTAGTGGCAGAGCTTTCATGATGTAATCAAGAGAGCATAGAGTAGCTTTTGCACATGTGGGTATCTGACCATGGAGTCGGACAACACCTCACTAATGTAGTAGACAGGTCATTGTACCTTATATGCGTGTCCTTCCTCTACCTGTTCCACAACTATTGTCGTGCTCACCACCGTAGTAGTAGCTGCAATGTACAGCAAGAATGACTCTCGCTTTTCTGGTGGAGTAAGTACTAGAGAGGTAGTTAGGTGAGCTTTGAGTTTCTGGAAGGCTTCATCTGCTTCTGCTGTCCACTTGAACTTGCCTGACTTCTTCAAGAGCTTGAAGAAGGGAAACCCCTTCTCTCCAAGATGAGAAATAAATCGATTGAGGGCGGCCATGCACCCTGTCAACTTCTGAACATCCTTGACGCAATGAGGGGGCATCCGAGTGATTGCTTGAATCTGCTTCATGCTGGCCTCAATTCCCCAATGACTAACGAGAAAGCCCAGGAGCTGTCCTGAAGGTACTCCAAAGATGCACTTAGTCGGATTAAGCTTCCACTTGTATTATGTAAGGTTGTCAAAAGTCTCCTGCAAGTCATCAATCAGCGTTGAAGGATCCTTGGTCTTGACCACCACATCATCAACATAGGCTTCTACATTACGACTGATCTATTCACTTAGGCATGCTTGGATGGCTTGTTGATAGGTAGCTCTGGCATTTTTCAACCCAAAGGACATAGTCGTGTAATAGTAGGTGCCAAATGGAGTGATGAAGGATGTCTTGCTTTGGTTTTCTTTTCTCATGGCAATCTGATGGTAGCCTGAGTAACAATCAAGAAAGGACAAAAGAGCTGACCCAGCCATAGAGTCTACAATCTGATCAATGCATGTCAAGCCGAAGGGGTCCTTCGAGCAATGCTTGTTGAGGTCGGTGTAGTCGACGCATTTGAGCCACTCAGTCGAGTACTTTTGTACGAGCACCAGATTAGCTAGCAGTCGGGATGAAGAATCTCCCTGATGAACCTGGTAGCCCATAGTTTGAGTGATTTCCTTCTTGATTGCTGCTTTCTTATCTAGTGAAAACCGTCGTAGTCATTGCTTGACCGGCTTGGAGCCAGGATTCAATTCCAATTTATGCTTAGCCAATTCTCTCGGGATACCTAGCATGTCGGCTGGCTTCCAAGCGAAGATATCTTTATTGTCTCGGAGAAAGTTGGTGAGCGTGAGTTCCTATTCTTTGTAGAGGTGAGCGTTGATGATCGCTGTCTTGGAGGGATCACCAGTACCCAGATCAATTTAGATAACGTCCGAGTTAGGAGGTGGCGTGATGATACCTGCCTTCTTTGTCAGAATCTCCATGTCTTCGGGCTTGGTCTGTTATGTGAGGTTGGCAATCTCTTATGCCTTGAGAGCGAGTTGCGCCTTGGCTGCAATCTGGATAGCCTCTGTGTCACAGTCGTTTGAGTGTTTTATGTCACCTTAGAAAGAGAGTACGCCATTGGGACTTAGCCTCTTGAGCAATAGGTATGAGTAGTGGGGAACTGCCATAAACTTGGCCAGAGCTGGTCACCCAAAGATGGTGTGGTATGATGACTCAAAGTCAACCACCTCACACTTGATGAATTCCATTCGGTAGTTGTCTGGGAACCAAACGTAACCGGGAGTGGGATATGTCCGAGTGGCATTGCTGCTTTGCCGGGTACTATCCTGTAGAAGGGGACGTCAATGTATCAGCAAATATGATGTTTAATCCTACGCTACCATTTGATCAAGACCTTGGTGACTATCATGTTGGCTATTGTTGGCCCTGAGACGAGGGGATAATGGACGGCATTAGACACGCTAGTTCACTGGTCTTTACTAGAGAACTAGATCAGGTACTCAGACCAATTGAGGTATTTGGGAGTGGCAGGTACTGCCGCCATGATATCCCGAAGAGCCAGCTTCCTTTGGCGCTTGTTCGATGAGGACAGGACTCCTGCAAAGATTATGCCAACTACGCCCGTGGGCTATTGGAAACCTGGATCACCTTGGTCGTCCCCATCCTTCTTGTTGTCATTCTTGCCCTTGCCTTTATTGATTTTTTAGTAGAACCCCAACTCCTAGAGTTGTCTGCACTCAGCTGCCACATCCTTGGCATTCTTGTGGAAAGGACGAGGTAGTTGTTGCAGGTCTTTGAACCGTCTGGGCTTACTAGGTTTTTTAGACTTATCCATGGAGGCAAGGGTGTTGTTGGGTGCCCTTTTCATGTTGGACTGCCCACCCTAATTACCCCTGAAGTCATAGCCTTGATTGTCCTTGTTATCTGGCTAGACGCGTGCAGGGAATCATTTGTGTGATCTCTCTTCTGACGCGATAATCTTCTAGACAGTACGCCGAAACTTGTCGGTTGTCTCTAGATTGTCATCGTAGAATTTTTTGAACTACCACTTCCGCTTGATCCCATTGGAGAAGTGTTCGATCACCTCTCTATCGGTAATGTCATAAACCTGAGCTTGTTGCTCTACAAAGCGTCGATAATACTCCTGGAAGCTCCCGTTCGGTTTCTGTTTGCAGGTTCTGAGCTCAATCTAAGTTCTTGGCTATGTGAGGACTCCACAAAAATTTTCACATAATTTCCTCAGAGGTCAATCCGAGTGCTTGGCTGAGATCAATTGAGATGGGACGCAGCTTGTCAAACTAAGCAAGTGGCATAGTCTCTAGTGCCATGGGGAAGTAAAGAGCTTTGAGATCATTGTCGGCACCGACCAACTCTATCGACTATTAGTAGATGCAAAGCCACTATTTAGGCTATGTCTTTCTATCATACTTGGAGTGATTGGATGGCTTGAACTTGTAAGGCAGTTAGACTAAAAGGAGCCAGTTTGAAAAACAAGGGAACCTGTTAGGGGAGATGCTGGCTACCCTGTACTCGGATTCACCTTCGCCTTCTTTGTTGTTGAAGTGATGACTCGAACCATGTTGGTTGGGTTGCTGTCTATCTCTCCGGTCTCTATTATGGCTGCCTTGTGGTCTGAGTCAGGAATGAGTGGGAACTCCCTGCTCTGTCCTGAGTCGAGAATGAGCGAGGATCCGCTGCTCTAGCTCCCGAGATGGATTAGTGGCTGAAGTTGTGTTTCTTCCTTGCAGCTGTAAAGTTGTAGACTCCAAGATCACTTTGAGGTGATGTTGTTCCACAGTTGAGTTCTAGATAGCATTCAGCTCTATTACGAGAGAGTATACGATGGTGTAGGGCATAGTAAAAACCTTGTGGCCAGCAACTTCCATGAAGTCGGCGTCAAGGTTTCGTTAGGCAGATGCTCTTCTGTTATCACAATCTCGACGTTGTCGATTTCTTTCTGCGTGTTGATAGCATTGTTCGGCATCGGCTTCAGCAGCCAAACGCTGTCACTCAACTTCATGGCAGGCGGCTTGATATAGCTCCCACTCGTCCTTGCGATGCTAGGCACAGTTTTGGCAAGTCTGTCGCTGCTTGTTCTTTCTTTCTCTCGTAGTCTTCTCTTCTTCAGTCTCGTTGGTGGGTGCCAGAGCATCAACCGAGATGTTGGACAAGGATTCATCACTAGATCAGACATCCTAATGCTATGGCATTAGGATCTGCGGGGGTTGGTGCACCATGAAAACCTCCCGAGAGTGGCATAGGCTACTGTTGGTCATGGACTCTGCAGTGGCTACACTGGCCAAGATCTTCGTGGAGCCAGTGTCTTCAGATGGGAGGGTGCTGCCATCCTGATATGGCAACAACTCTACCATGCCAACGAGGCGGGAGGGATGTGTTTAAGTAGAAAGTGGTCTGGCACCTGGCCAATGTACGATGCCACCCTCTGGTGTGATGGACAAAATGAGGCCTTGCCGGGCCCTTGTCAAATGGATCTCCTGTCCTGACTGCAAGAGGTGTAGGATTGACTCCTGGAATATAGAAGCTGAGTTCTTGAGTCTGAGTGGGAAACGACTCACACTACTACATATGGATATACCACTGTCACCACTTTCACTGCCGTAGTGATAGAAGAGATGGTGTGATATTTCCACCGTCGGTTGACCGATAGAGAGGCCTCCTAAGGAAAGAAACCGATAGTTGAAACTTCTACCACTGATGGGTTAACAAAAGATGCGAGAGTGGCATTTTCTCCGTCGTATGAAAAGCCGAGCCGACTGGGATAGGCATTATGGCTGGCGGCCCTACACGACCGTTTGGTGTACCAGCAGTAGTAAATTTAGCGTGAGTTATTTCCCAACTGCCCACATCATAGTTAAATCACCGTTACTTCCACTTCTCCATCTTCCCAACTACCCTACATGCCTCGTCTTCCCTGATGCGTTTGCCTAGATCATGCATCTTAACTGCTCCTTTCTGCTTCTCCATCTGGAAGGTTGGCCTATTTAAGCCGGGTCTAGGTGCACCACTTGGCCTCTTTCCACACACTCTTCCTCCTTCAATCTCTTTTAGAATAGATACAAATTGACAGAGCTCTTGAGCCAACCATCTATATTTTCTTCATTGACATGGCACTCCTTCTCCAACTCCTCCAACGGCAGCAGTGGAAGCATTGAGAGAAGGCCTTCAAGATTGGGTACTACTTGCATCTAGGCACAGCGGGGGCAGCTCGATCTAGGTGCTAGTGGAAGTTTTGCGATTAACGGGGTTCGCTTATTTGGGCAAGCCAAGGGGTACTGAGTTCACTTTGGTATCCCTGGTTTGGCATTGCTGGGCTTCATTGGGGTTGCCGAGATGCCGTTGGTGGCTCCTATGATGGCTCCGATGAGCCCTGCACATTTCTTGTACTGCTGGTTCATCAGTCCCGACGCCCTGGTGATCCTCCTTCCTCTAGAGCAGCGGCGATGGCAGCGACGCTTCTCTTAAATGCCTCCTCTTCATGCCTCTCTCGACCATGAGAGGTGCAGCAGGGAAGGTAAAGCACCTCACTGAGATGCTAGTGGACATTTTGTGAGGTGTTGCCTCGTTCTTAGTTTGCACTGCCTATCTCTAGACTCAACTATGGGATGTACCTATACTCGACAGATCTTTGTTATTGTACACCCGGTGGTCTTGGATAGGTTTTTGTTATTGTACAACTTGTGGAATGTAACTGAAGTTATCAATGAAAATTTGCATGTGGCTATGATGCTCGTTACTGTGTCATTTATATATAGTTTTTGCCTTAAAAATAATTAATAACTGAATGTTGTGATGCTTGTTACTCCACTTTTTTAAGTGTCGTAGTATTTACCTTGGCTACACAGACGTGAGATAAAGCACCTCACTGAGATGGTGCTGGGGTGGAAGTATTTGCCTTGGTTTATTTGCAAATTGGTTTGCTGTGTTTGCAAATTGTCATTATTGCAGCTCCCGTCACTGTTTCATACGGTGATTCAGCGGTAGTGTTAGATCGCAAAGTGCCAGGGAATCAAATGGTTTGCGTCGTCTTCCCTGCTCCATCGCCCATGACTCACGTGGGTGGTCGTGGATGTCACAGACCTTGATTGTTGCCTTCCCAGCTTGTGTCGTATCATACGCTGTACTACACGTCATTAGGTCCAGTTTTAGATGAGGATGAAATGTGGCATGGAATCAAATGTGCTAGGGAATCTAAATCGCATCATGTTCACCGCTCCATCGCCCATGCCTCACGTGGGTGGCCGTGGATGTCATGGACCTTGACTGTTGCCTTCCCCGCGTGCGTCTTGAGGTGGGGCTATTTAAGCCAAGGTAAGGGGAGCCTCTCTAGCAAACTCTAATCCTTCTTCCTCCCTTAGCATTAGAAAAATGAGAGAAAACACCTTGAGTTGCACGTAGTCTCCCGTTGCCATGGCCTCGCTCCTGGATGGCCTCTTGTCCTCATGTGAAGGTTGCACCAACGTGAGACGCATTGTGCTATTGCAAACTTCTCGTGAGGATAAGACGACGTCCACTAGCGTTTCCCATGAAGTTGTTGTGAGCTATGACAAATAAGCCCTGAGAGCTGTGCAAACAAGTCTCCCATCACCATGGCCTCCCTCCTCATGGCCCTTCATCATGGCCCTTCATCATGGCCCTAGCTTCATCGCGTTCATCATGAGGTAAGAAGCTGATAAGCCGATTGGCACTACCCCGTGCCCCAAGTCCGATGGCATCGCCATCATGCAACCTACTTGGTAGAGCCAGGTGGGGCTTTTTGGCTTCTTACTCTCATGATGAAAATTTTTCTCATGTGGCTGTGATGCTAGTTACTGTATCATTTATATATAGTTTTTGCCTTAAAAACAATTAATAACTGAATGGTTGTGATGCTTGTTACTCCATTTTTTAAGTGTCGTAGTATTTTCCTCGGCTACACAGATGTGAGATATATAAAGCACCTCACTTAGATGGTGTTGGGGTTGGTGCCCCTTCTTCAAGATTGGGTGCTTTATATTCCATCTTGCAGCTCTCACGGTCAAGAAGCAATCCGGAATTTGATTACAAAAATCATTTAAATAAAAATATGTTGGGCTAAATAGGCAAGCGTATAGGTGGTTTGGATCCAAAGGCGTAGGGAGACCGTACCTTGCGCTAAATAGGCTAACGGTTCATCACTTCGTCTCCCTCAAACCGCGTGGTTAGCGCTAGAGGGGCAGAGCCACGTGGTCAAGTTAATTTTCTCCGTCCAACTTCCAACATCGTTCCAACACCCTTACTTCCACCGGGAGAAGCGTACTCCAATAAGATCGTGTGAGACATGGCCTCGCCTTAACTCCTTGTCTCGCTCAGTGCAATCGAAGGGAATTGCAATGGGGGCCTATCTCGCCCATCCTTCTATAAAAGTGGAGGCTAAGACAGGGAAGCAAGTACATGGTCGTTGCCGTCGAGGCCTAGGCACGCCTCGCTGGTATGGCGGTCGGCACAGTATGATCTTGCTCTTTCACTTTGTGCGACGTCGTGTCTTTAGTTGTAGCGTTTTCTTGTCTCCTTTTCAGCCGTCCAGGAGCAGCTGGTCGCCACACAGAGCGAGGTGGTGGAGGCGATCCGCCTTCGCCAGGTAGCCGAGGACAACGCCTGTGTCTCCTCCGGGATGGCGGTGGAGAGCAACATGAGCTACCAGGACCTCCACACGGTAGGAGGCAACGCCGTCCGCATGCTTTCGCCTCCTATGCCTACAGGGACGACCCTAGTGGACTATCTCTGCACCATGCCGCCACAGGTCATGGAGGTGGCCACGTACTGCATTTGCCTCGGGGCCACTTCGGCCATGGTCACCACCTAGCTTCGGCTGGGTGAGGACCTGACCATGGTGGAGCCAGGGTTCCCAAGAGAGATGAGCTATCAGGATCACAAGAACCTGATCGGCGACTTCTTTGCCATGGGTGATGGCGTCTTGGCCACGCTGAATGTAGAGGATAGCATTTGTAATTCTCCCCGTGAGTAGTTCGATTGTAACATGCCTCTGCATTCTGAATAAAAATGTTCATAATATTTAGTAATTATTGAACATCTCTGTTTGCTTTTGATTGGAATGTTCCATTTATGTGCCTTAGAGTTCGAGACTGTATGACACGTCCGTCATTAGTACGTACGGAGTAGGTGCTAACATCTCCCAATCACCACCGCCGGTCACCTTCCCTACCGCTTTCGTCAATTTCCATGCCCGCGCGTGAGTCCTACGCGTCACTCCCGTGTATATTTACAAAGTTTTCCAGAAACCCACATCTAATATAGTTGCTTATAAAGGACTCTCCCCACCGTGCCTTTCTCCTCCTCAGTGTTATTGTTCCTCATTACCGCTCCTACTCCCAAGTGCCGAACTGCATGACCGCCCCTACTCAGCGGCGTGCAAGCCGCCAGTCACCAACGACAAACTAGTGCTCCATGACGGTACGCCTCACCGGTAGGTAGACAACATAGATCCACCAGTGACTAGGCTGGTACTCATCACCGCCATCGCCGCTCGAGCTCAATGCCGCAAGATCCAAAGGCATTGGTAATGCTTTTGCACTTCCCTTATGCATTGTCCTTGGATTTTTATTCCCTTCTTCAGTCATCTAGGTATGAATGAAGCTTCCATTTGATTATTAATGAGCTCACGAACACATCCCGTAGTCGCTCCTTCACTGATTTAGGTTACAGAGCCACCGCTTCCATCGCGGGCCTCGCTCCACCAGATCCTCGTCAAGATGGAGGAGGAGTCCCCCAACAAGAGGAGCGAAGTGGCCATCCTCATATACCATGTCTTGGTCCTCATACTCAGTCGCCTCACCGCTCGCTCCTTGTGCAGCTGCAAGTGTGTCTGTCGCTCCTAGAATAGCCTTATCTCGAGATCCGAGTACCGTAAGGAGCTACCCTAGATTCTCGCTGGATTCTTCTACCGCAGCTAGAAAGGCAAACGCAACTTCACCAGCGTCAACTGTGAATACCCCTCCTTGTCCATCTTGCCCTTCCCCATTCAGGATGTCATGATCTCAGATTGCTCCCGGGGCCCCATCCTCTACTAGTACGCTAGGTTTTGCTATGTTGTCTACAATCTGATGACTAAGAAATGGTTGCTACTGTCGAGTAGCAACCATTCTTGTGGTTCACGTCGCTTGGGGTTCAATCTGACAGTCTCCTCGCACTTCCATGTGTTTGAATATGGGATCAATGATGATGAATCCTTAGGTGTCAACATCTACTCATGTAAAATTAGAGCATGGATCTTTAAAGAATCTGAATGGGGCGAGGGTATTGTAGTATCCACGTATGGGAAAGGTTTGTTTGTTAATGGTTTTATGCACATGCTGAAGTTCACCTAGATAGTTGCTGTTGATATGGAGGAAAGACATGGAGGAAAATTCGTAGGCCAACTAGTGATGCAATCTCCATCCATGAAGCTCAGGGTCAGTTGTGTTCATGTACTACTAATACTTTGAATAGGTATAAGCTTTCAATCTGGATCCTTGAAGACTACGATACTAGTAAATAGACATTGAAGTATAAGGTGACCACGCTGCAGCTATTTGAATAGAAGAATATGAAAATTGGTACCGAGGTTTGTGACACGGCCTATAGAGTGATTGGAGTTTATCCAGAATGGAATTTGATTTTTTTTGTTGGGGAGAACAAAACACAGCTTGTATATGATATGAATCGTAGTAAAGTTCATGTCCTCCCTGCTCGGGCCATCGTCTATCCTAGAAGTACCTAGAAACTATTATGTATGAGTGGCGGACCTCACTATCTTTTTTATGTTTCCTTGTTCATGGAGTCATTAGCAGAGCAGTAAAGGTGTATATGTTGTATTTTGTTGTTACGTCATGTCTTTGTTCAGGTAGGTAGTTGTTTTGATTCTATATATAGGCCAATTTGGGCTTGCTAACTAAAGGAATGGTGTGTTGAATATCATTAATTCTGCTGCTTTGTGCAGCAGGAGTCTGAGTGGTTTTGAACAATTTTCCTGCATTGGCTAAGGGAGGAAGAAGAGGGGTTCCATGGTGCATTGCCTACCAATCCGAAGGAAGCTTTGTCTTGCAAGCAGGAGTGCCAGTCTGAAGGAGCGAAGCACATCTACCTTATTTTCATTACGTAAGTCTGTAGGGAGCAGAACCTTTATTCTGTGATCTATGCATCGTTTGTGTTAATTCATCAGTTGACACAGTTGTTATGTTAGTGTCGATTGTTTTTGTAAAAAGTACTCTTCGTTGTGGACATGATGAATGGTGTGTAATGATTATATCTGTATGGTGAATGATTATATCTGTATGGTGTTTGTTCATAAGTTATTAAGGCCCAGCTTAATTAGTAAATAAATTGTGAAAACTGGATGCTATCACCACCGCTATTCGTCTGATGTTGCAGGGGTCAATAGTGTATCACCGCCGAATTGTTTAATAACCCGACACTGACTAAAGGATCATCATGGGTGGATCGTACTGCAAGGTGATAGTGACCATGCCCTATGACCATACGGTTCATACGCTGAAGCGACGATGATATTCACCTCGACACAGGCGGGTCATGCTCTAATGCGACGAAAACAAGGACCTCATCACGAATGGATCATAAGCCAATACGGCGGTGTTAGTGTATACCCACACAGGCGGGACAGGCCCCAATGCGACTGAAATAAGGATCTAATCACAGACGGATCATAAGCCAATGCGGGGTTGTTAGTGTACACCATAGTCGGTCTCAGATGCCGACGGTGAAGGCTATGACCATCACTGTCGACACTTACTGCCGAGGCCGAAATTGGACTACGATGAGGTTTACGACGTGGCTATAAAAGGTCTGAATGTAGTAGTTTTGGGTATTTGATGGGGACATCTGAGAGGGACTCCTTCTCGATTAGGCTGACCGTGTACGGGTTGGAGTCTTGGGTCTTCAAAGCTTTCCGAGTCCGAGTTAGATCGGAAATCAAAAAACGAGAAAAGTTGTCAATGAGATCGTCTAGCGTAGCTGCAGAAGCTGCTGGAGAAGCTTGGGGCCCCGAGATCCCCATGAGACAACTATGGAGCTGGTCATGGTCGTCAGTAGTGCAGATCTAGGAGCCGAAGATGAAGGTTGATCCCACCAAAAAAATCATGCTGTCGAGGTCCGACGAGCTCTCAATCGCAAAGTCAACGAAAACCCCTACCTGGCACGCCACCTATCAGTGTTTGAGGACCGGCAACTCATCATGGGGTTACCTGAGATGATAGTTGGTGAGCTTCGACATACGCTAAACTCGGCAGCAAACGCAAGAGACGAAGATTTATATACTGGTTTAAGCTGCGATGCGCGTAATACCTTACATCCAGTGCGGTGTGTAGCCTTTTGTGTTGGGATGGTTTGTATGATTGTGTGTATAAGAGGGTGCACCCTGCCTCTCTTTATATAGGGCAGAGGGCAGGGACACGTATCTAGTCATAGTCAGTTAGAAGAGTCCTAGTTCTATTATAGAAGCTAACTTTCTTGGTAAGCTGATTAGGTTGGTCCTTGATAACTTGGACTCCACGCCACCTTGCCTGCTATCTTCCAATAGACCTTGGGCCAGCCCAGGGCCTAGCCAGGTTGTCAACCCCGTAGGGAACCCCTAGGACCCTGTTCCATCATCATGATGTAGTGCATGCAAGTTGGTCCTTATTTGGATAACTAGTTCATCAACCCGTGTTGTTGCAAAGGCTAGAATATTGGAAGATATGTGTTTTAGAAGTTCGTGTTTAATACCTACAGGTAGTAAAAATTACTTATCTTTGAATGCCATCTCTTTGCTCATTTTCAAGCACAGCACACACATAGATATTCGGTAATCCCTAATCAATTGAGATAAACTTATCAGTAACTATATGTTCTTCCATCTATATCAATATTTTTCTTAGCATGGTTTCCTTCATGATTTTTCCATGAATAGCTTATGCTACGGTGGCTCTTGTTGCTACCTATATCTCATGATGTCATGAATCTAGATTATTATTATTATTACTTTCTATTTTTTATCTTACTAGTTGCTACCAAAAAATTTATCCTTAAATTATGCTAAAACCCTAGCTCTTATCGTACATTTTATTCAAAACACTATTTTTTATTTTATTGGAAATAAACTATTTTTGGAGGTAGACTATACAATTCTTTACTACTATGACATATGTGGTCATTTAAATCTATGCCAGCGCTCAAGAATGATTGTAGACCTTGTAGTAAGGTCTAAGAGGGGCCAAAGGTGCTAACATCAGGAAAATATGAATACTTAAGCTAATAACTATTTACTCATTCAACTTTTCCCCATCGAGGAGGGTCGAGGCATAAAAAAAACTTTTCCCCATCGACTTCATGGCGCAACCGTGTCCTTTCCACCCCCTCCACCCAATCCCTAGCCCTTCTTTGACCCCTTCCTGCCTTCAACTGTGTATGCGCAATTACCACTTCCCATGGTTAAGGACCGGCGGTGGTGGTGGTGGATGAGCTCGTCGAGGCAACGCTCTTCCCTTGCCGCCACCGGGCCAGGGAACCCTCCTCTCCTCCACCATGACGCTCACCTATGGTATGCGCCCTTGTGCCTCCTCGTCACAACCGCCACACCTCATCCCCGATCGACGTTGGCCTTGAGATCCCATGCATAAAGAACTGGCGGACGTGTCACCAACCATCTAGTTCACTAGCTTCACGATGGTGCTCCTTGAGACCTCAACACACTCAGCGCCGTATGCTATGTGCACGTTGTTGACATGGAACTCGACTTGCTGCTCATGCAGGAGTTCGTGCTCAAGTGGCGCCCAAACACCCGTGTCGCTATCGTCACAAAACATGAAGGTGAGCAGTGGCAGCACGCAGCACGGGACAGGAGCAGCGACGGCACTGTGTTGGGGGGACGCCCTTGATGCGCCGCCCCGTCGAAGCTTCGGCGCCGAGAGTTGAACCCTCTAGTGTCATCTCCCCCCCCCCCCCCACCCACCCACCTCGAGAAGCTGGCGGCATGGCTTTGCTCTTCAGGGCCCATTTAGTCCCCTTCGTAGCGAGGGAGGCCACAACGACATTACTAGCAAAGGAAGCTTTGATTCTCCGGTTTTGCAGATGAGGCGTTGCTCACGATGTTAGCCAGGCGGGGAGACACCTTCGCGGCGTCACCTTCCCCGCCGTGAAGAAAAGGGATGGAAGACGGTGGTCCCCAGGGATGGCCCCCATCATGGTGTTAGGGGTGTGGTTGAGAACAAAGGGTAGAATGTCCCTAATACCCCCAAGTTCATGTAAAAGGATCCCTAGTCTGTTTCGGGACATATGTAATTTCATAGTGCCCCTAGGTATGTTTGTATAAATACTCAGCGGGCACACAATGAAGACGGTAAATTAATGACCATTTATTTTAGAATTCATTGCTTAATTCCCTCTTTCTAACCTTCCTTTTGCTCTTTTGTGGAACACCCTCAGCCCCCTCCACGCAATCCCTTTGCGAGGGTAGGAGGCCAGGAGTAATCCCCACATGCTGCGCACAGAACAACGGCGGCGATTAGGAGCAAGGGAACACGAGCGGACGTGAGTGAGTGCCAGACGGTTGGGCTTAAATAGAATGGACCGGACGAAAAGAATAGAGGAGAAATTTTGGCTCTTTAATATTAGGTATGTATATAGATTAGTATTTGAAATTAATATAAGTTAGTAATTTAGAAATAAAAGCATATTTACAGTTATTTTAAAATTTATGATTGTGGATGTTGGTAAGTTAGATATAGATTTGAAGGGATATTTTAGTTTATTTTTTGATAATGTAAGAAGTAATAATTTTGATGCAAAATTAAGTGGTTAATTAGATTATGTAACATAATGGGAGGTTGTGTAATTTAGATGTGAATTTTGGGGTTACTTTAGATTATGTCTTCATGGCATATGTGGATAATTAATTCAGTGTAGATTTAGGAGGTCAATTTATGTTGTTCTTATAACAACATAGGTGGATAATTTTTTTTTTTAAAAGAACGAATAGATCCGAAGTATATTATTTCCAATATTGATTAGAGTCATGATTTATCTTAGTGTGTCTTGTAAGATTTAACACAGAGGCTCCGTTAAACGCCTCCAACTAGTAATAGTAATAAGATATTAGTTTATACATTAATAATAAAACAAAAGATAAATGGAACATTAACGCAATTTCTGGATGCCTCCAGGCATAAAATGTGTAGTGCAAATGCATCCGATATAATGGGATTTGTGGATATTCCAATTTAAATAAGATGGAAAGAAACATACCTGTGATATACCCCCTAAGACTCCCATTTGGCATAAACTCAAAGCAGAGCAACCTTTGCCGTGCGTCTGCCATGACTAGCTTCCCCTCGTAGTTCGACATCTTCCCTTGTGTATCAGAACAATATCCTAGGAAACGTACTATATTTTTGTGCCTTACCCTCATCAGGCAACCAACCTCTTGGTTGAATTTCCTTTCATCCATGCACATGTCTGACAGCTTCTTCACGGCGACTGCCCTCCCATTCTGAAGTAGTCCCTGCAGTGGCAACGACATTACCCTTTGAGCTCGAACATGAGTTTTTATATCAATCATGATCGAGATTGAGGGCATGCAGTACAGTGTTATTTATACCTTGTACACAACTGCAAAGCCACCTTGGCCAACTCGTCGAACTTCAGAGAAGTTATTTGTGATTTCTGCTAGAAGTGATAGTGGCAGGTGTGTCGGTCCTGCACTTGCATCATCGAGCATGTGCTCCAAGAGGTATAGCTTACTAGCTTCATGATCCATTTGTAATCACATGTATGCAACTGTACCATTAAAACAAAGCATCCAAGTCATGTTTCTTTCCATCTGCCTCCCCCGTGCCGATTCTTGCGTGTTGCGCGCCCAGTTCGGCAGTTCCCTCTCGTGTTCACGGAGGCGTTTACAAAGGCCAAAGGCACATAACATCCTGCATTGGGCCCGTCCACTTAGGGCAACTTCCAATGTAGAAAACACCCTAGTTTCTATGCGTATTTATTATCCTACCAACTCAGAATTTTGCTGACGTGGCACGAGAGTTATTAAACAGAGAGAGAAAAAATTATAGAACCCGTTTTTTCTTTAGAAACGACGTCTACGTGAGAATCGAGAAGGGAAAAGAAACGAAGAACACAGCGTTGGGGATGGATCCATCGTTTCTATCCCAAGCTCTCAGATCCCGTGGGCCCTCCCCTTGCCTCCCCATCGCCGCCGAGCCACCCTGGCCCATGCGTGGCCGTCCGACGGAGCTCGCGGCTACCCCAACGAAGATCGCGTCCGCCCGGCGTAGCTCGCGAGGAACCTGCCCGACAAAGCTCGTGGCCGTGTCCGGCGCAGCCGCCTGTGGAGCTCGTGGCAGCCAGTCGCAGCTCGCGAGGAACCTCGCCCAAGGCTGGCCGCGCCCGGGCTCGATCCGTCGCCACGCACTGCAGCGCCCGCGAGGTCCATGGCGTTCCTACACGCGGCCTCGCCCACTCCCGCAGGCGTTTCTCGACTACCTCTGCTCCGGCGGTGGGCTCGCTGGTGGTCCGCCTGTGCTCGCGCCGCGGGTCCGCTCGCTGGCACTCCAGCTCACGTTACAGGCACAGGTGCCACCATGGCTTCGTGACTCCATCGGCGTTGCAGCAGAGGGCGCGCTCCAGCTCAGCCACCGCCGCGCGGAGCTGACGTGCCGCTTCGCGTTCCACGGCCTCAACCACCGCGCACGCGTGACGCAAGGTGAGGGGGAACGCTCGTGCCTTCAGTCCTTCACGCCGGAATGCCACCGCCATGCTCAGCACTTGTGCACAAGCCCATGGAGCAGAGGATCCGATGGATTGTTGTTCAGATTTTAATGTAGACCCAAAGGTTAAAAAGTTGCATTGTGAAACATGATTTCTTGACACATTATCCTATGCTTAAATTGTAAAGGATGATTTCTTAACACAGTATCCTATGCTATAGAAACTAGTCTTAGTTTCTGCATTGTGACCACCTCACTCCCAGTCTCCCACACACAGGGCCACTACCACCAACGAGGATGCTTGCACGTGCGCATTGCAGCTGGGTTGTCCTCCATCCTACCCATGACTATAGATATCAAATGGGCAGGATGCATGAGATGGCCCTAGACACAGCTCAAAAAAGCATGGCTCTAGCCTGGCACAACTTTTTTTTTTAGAATTAGGCCCGGCACAACTTGGCACGGGCACTATTGTAAGGTCATGCCTGGCCCGCCAAGTACGCCATAGTGCTTGCCCAGGCACGACATGATTACTGGGCTACACATTAAGTATGCGGACATTCCAATAGTTGCATGACCAAGTACTTTTCTTAACTATGGGAATTAGCCCATTAAAAGCCTAGCTACAAAATAATTCCTTTACTTTTCCTCTTTGAGTTCCTTGTCCCCACTAGACCCCAACCGCCGCTTCTCCAGGTTCTCCCTGCCCGATCTCGTCGCTCCCGCTTCCTCTCCTCACCCGATCGCAGGCTCCCACGCCCTATGTGGCTGGCCTCTACTCCCCATTCAATGCGCTCCTCTTCGTTCCCAATGCTTCCTGTCATTTTCAGCTACCTTTCGGCGTCCCGATCTTCCTCAATGTTGGCGGCATGACGCAGCGGCTCTAAAAGTGGCAGTGGCAGCGGGGCACAGTAGCTCCAGTGGCGTGGCGCAGCGGTTCAAGCCAGAACATTTTATAATTTGCAAAGGATGGATCGGAGTATCTAGACAAGCCAAGAGCAGAAAAAGATTAAGCATAATTGTAGTCCATGTGTGTTTATAGTAATCTATTTAGGTGCAAATAATTATAGGAAACAGCAGGATTTTTTCAAAATTCGACCCTGTCTATTTCAGGTTATGCTTGCTTTTATTTGCTATATAGAAGCATGAGGTTGAAACATGTGTGGTGTAAATTCAACCAGAAAAAACATTATGGAGGGTCATAAGATCGTATTTGGCCGGGTTAGATCCGATCCCAAGTTATCTGCTCCGAATTTGTTTGTGCAGAAACTAGCACAAAGACCTGTCTATCCCATGATTTAATCACGGATCAGCAAGCAGAGGTTACTAGCAGATGGCAGTACGGAAGTACTTTTGCCATGGATAGAGAAACATCAGTGGCAGAATCGATCACTAACCTGTTAGAGGACTGAGGCTTGCTCCGAGGTTCCAAAGCTGCTGCTGCTGCCTTGATAGCCTGAGAAGAACGGGGCTCGCTTTATCATCGTTGACGGACTGGGGTATGGACTATGGAGAAGCCATCCAGGCGGGCGTATATACTACTGTGATTAACAAGAATGTATTGTAATGTACGTATATAAAAACTTTGGCCGATGTCGACTTTTATGTAATCTACAGAGGTGGCCCCGCGTAGTAGTGGACCGAGCAAGAAAGACCCTTCCGAGTGGGCTGTGTCGTAACATGCTTCTAATACATGTTTTTAAGCAATACTATAAGAGATCTGGTTGCAGACTACACAAATTTCCTTTTTAAAACGATCTAGTACGAGATCTTCTTGTTATATATTAAAAATAATGAGCAAGCCTAACAGGAGACAAAGGATTGGAGAAATCAAAGGCAAAGCTAAGGGGGAAAAAACCAGTGTAGAAACACAAGCGTTACTTGTTCAGTATATTTACCGATCAGTTCACAGTGCCTCCTTCAAACAAAGGCTCTTTAATTAATTTCCTCTTCTTCTTTGAACTGGTGGACTGATGCTTGTCGTTTTAGTGAAGATTTGGGACACACAATTGCTGTCACGTAATAAATACCGGCATCCCTAGTTAACAGTTACGCCCATTAATAAACTTTTTTTTTTGCGAGGGCCAATTAATAAACTAGTAGTATGCCGAATGACTTTATGGAACAACTGGCCAATCTGCTCTGTGCTCTGCACACAGTTTGTTCACTGCAAACAAAATCAGATACTGCCTACTCAGCTTATTAAAAACTTTGTAAATGTTGAAACTTCTCGGCGACTGCATTGCTATTGCTAATCAAGTAAACAATTATTGCACCTAACACTGCAACTGCTATAGCTAGAAGATGGAGCTGTGCAGATCAAGACAACTAGTAACACCAATTGTCAATATGATATGAAATAGCAGTTCCATGTACCGATGATTTTCACGTGGTCACATGGAGATGACAGCACACAAACTTTTGGATTATTACTCTTAGTTAGTGAAGTTTCTTTTATTTCCTCTTCTTCTTTTGATGTAGATAAAAATAATACAACTCATGGATTGATGCTTGTCCTTTTAGTGCTAATTTAAGTTTGGACCACAGGCTGCTGGTAGCTGCTCTCACGTAAATATATCATCATCCTAGTTTACAGTTACGCCAGTTAAACTAGTACTGTGCTGAAGAACATATGGAACACCTAGCCAATCTGCTCTGTGCTCTGCACCCAACTTGTTCACTGCAAACAAAAACAGATACTGCCCACGCAGCTTATTAAAAACCTTTTTTTTCGAAAATTAGCTCATTAAAAACCTTGTAAATGTTGAATCTGCTCAGTGACAGCATTGCTATCAAGTAAACACCCAAGGCTGCAAATGCTAGCTATTAGATGGAGCTGTGTAGATCAAGACAACTGGTAACCCCAATTGTCAATATGATATGAAATAGCAGTTCCATGTACCGATGATTTTAATATGGTCATGGAGATGACAGCACACAACTTTTAGATTATTACTCTTAGTTTGTGAAGTTTCTTTTATTTCCTCTTCTTCTTTTGATGTACATAAAAATAATACAACTCGATCATGGATTGATGCTTGTCCTTTTAGTGCAAATTTAAGTTGGGCCACAGGCTGCTGGTAGCTGCTGTCACGCCATCCCTAGTTTACAGTTACAACCTTAAACTAGTAGTGTGTGCTGAAAATTTTATGGAACACCTAGCCAATCTGCTGTGTGCTGTGCACCCAACATGTTCACTGCAAACAAAAACAGATACTGCCCACACAGCTTATTAAAAACCTTTTATTTCGAAAATTAGCTTATTAAAAACCTTGTAAATGAAACTGCTCTGTCTGCATTGCCAATCAAGTAACAACAGCACCTAAGACTGCAAATGCTAGCTAGATGATGGAGCTGTGTAGATCAAGACAACTGGAAACCCCAATTGTCAGTATGATATGAATAGCAGTTCCATGTACCGATGATTTTCACATGGCCACATGGACTTTTTTTTTTACATGACAGCACACAAATTTTTGGATTCTTACTCTTAGTTTGTGAAGTTTCTTGGGACCTTCTCCAAGGAAAGAGAGGAACATATCAACTACGTACTAGTACCAAACCCCGGCTGGCCTTGGATGATCGCTGTGGTTGATTGCACACCAACGTAATTATAAATTTCTCCGTTGTAGATAATGAACTCGTGTATGTTATTTGCAACTTGCAAGCACTTGCAATCAACTATTTTTTTCATTTGAGTAATACAGAACAAGGAGTGGTCACGTGAACTGGCCTTGTTTGAATCCTCGTAAAGACATGCTCGTTTTTTCCAAGAAATGCGGCTCTGCGTGTCGTTCTGCATGTGCATGCTTTGGCGCAGCACAGGGACAGAGCGGCCGTGTCCCTGGCAGTGGTGGCAACACTTCTAACCGCAACAACTAGAAGAAGGGCGGCCGCGGAAGTGGCGAAGCTATATAGAATGTTGTGGGTGCAGATGCACCCACGAAAAAATAGAATACCATTGAGTAGATCAATTTTTCACCCTGTTTGTGGCTCAAGTCTCAGCATCTACATGGCAGGCGCACCCCCTCCGATTTGCTCTAGCTTCGCCACGCCACAATGGTGGTGGATAGCTGCAACAGCAAGGTGGATGGCAGCAGCAGCAAGGTGGTCAGCGTGCGCCTCCTCAGTCCGGTTCGTGGGTCTGTTATAGTCCACTGCCCGGCCACCAACAGCAGCAGCCCTGGTTCTGTCCGCCGCAACAGCAGCCAGCCTGGCGTGGGCAGGGGCTGCTTAGACCTCCTCCTCCTCCGCAGCAGGCACACTCGGCATTCGCTCAGCCAAGTTCACCAATCCGGCTTGCATCCAGCAGCAACAGTTTGCTCCTCCGCCGGGTCCTCAAGCTGGTGGATGGAACCCGGCGGGTCTCATCACGGCCTTGAACTAGATGGTGCTTCAGGTGCTAGTCCCTGGGTTCTGGACACCAGTGCCACATATGGCTTCTTCGGATGGTATATTACTCACCCACCTTCCTCCTTCTTCTTCATCCATAACTGTAGACAATGGTCGTTCTATTCCTGTTGTTAGTCGTGGTACTTCCATCCTTCCCACAGCCATCACCTCCTTCCATCTCAACAATGTTCTGGTTGCGCCTGACATTGTGCGCAATCTTCTATCTGTTCGTCAATTACATGTGATAATCATTGTTCTATCGAATTTGACGCCCTTGGTTTTTCTGTTAAGGATCCATGGACGGGACGCGTGATTCTTCGCTGCAATAGCAGCGGGAACCTCTACACCATCTCACCAGCTTCGCCATCCACCGCCGCTAGTTGCAGTCTCGCCGTCACGTCCTTATGGTATCACCGTCATGGTCATCCGTCCGACTCCGTCGTCGCTTCCCTTAGAAACATGTCGATTATCATGTGTAATAAAGCAGCACGCTCATTGTGTCATGCGTGCCAGCTAGGCAAACACACGTGCCTGCCTTTTGCTAGTTCAATTTTAATTACATCAGAACTTTTTGCTCTAGTTCATTGTGATGTCTGGACCTCCCCTGTTCCTAGTGCTTCGGGTTATAAATATTATTTGGTCATGCTTGATGATTTTACTCATTATCGCTGGTCCTTTCCGCTGCGCCAGAAATCAGGGTCGCGCGGGAGGGAGAGGCCACGAGCAGAAGCTGGCTCACGTGCGCAGTGCCAGTGACGCGTAAGATCGCGCGAAGCAGGGGAGGGCGTGCGTGTGCGGGCGCAGGAGAGGCTCGTGCGGGCGCAGGGGAGGAGGGAATCGCGGCTTCTGTGCCGCGAAGGGGTGGACGCGCGGCCTACTACAGTGGCGACGCGGGAGATCATGGTGGGGCCATGAGTTGGGGGTGGACGCTCGGGCCGTGGAGTTGGCGGCGCGGGTTTAGGGCAGAGGAAATAAGCCGGAAGGGAACCCGGACTCTTGATACCATGTAGAGAATTAGGGGAACACCTCACACCAATTAGGGAGGGGTGAATTTTATATATATAGTCAAGATACAACTTGGAGTACAAGTAACATGATATACATGTGTTAGACTATACATATCTCTAATACTTGCAACTAGCATATATATTGCCTACCATGGCATATTGCAGGAGTATGCCTACCATGCATGTGGAGTTCTTCAGCCTGCCTCTAGAGCGTCTCTTAGAGATGAGTGGAAAAATTGAGCTTGCACAAGAGCTTCTTAACCAGGGGGGTTAATAAAAATTAGGCAACTCTTTGGGCCTTATATACGGGCTGGGCCTGCCCTGCCAGACATACCCAATTGCCAATTCTGAGCTCGTGTCCTTCTTCCCCGTGGGGGAGGCATCAAGATTCAAGCAGTGGCTCAGGCTCGACGCACTACCGGAAACCGGCGATTTGCCGAGTGCCGGAGGCTTTGCCGAGTGTATTTTATCGGCCACTCGGCAAAGACCGTGTTTGCCGAGTGCCAGAAAAATACACTCGGCAAACAAAAACACACGGCAAAATACGTCTTTGCCGAGTGCTATTTTTTGGCACACGGCAAAATACGTCTTTGCCGAGTGTTTTTTTCTGGCACTCGGCAAAGAGGCTTTTGCCGTGTGCATTTTTTTGCCCTCGGCAAATCAGTTTTCGAACCAATTTTTGAGGCCCTAAATGAATTTAAATGAAAACTTTTCAACTACAAAGTTGTATAACTTCTCAAGATCTACAAACTTTATTTTGGTCATTTCTTCATTTGACAAAAGCGACAATAACGTTGTTCATAAAATCTACATCTCTCATATCTCTCATATTAGTTTCATGAAAGTAGAAGACAGATATATAAGATTTGTGAACAATGTTACTACCACTATGTCGGATGAACACATGACCAAATAAACTTTGTAGATCTTGATAAGTTATGAAATTTTGTAGTTGGCAACATTTGATTTGAAATCATCTTGTCATGCAAAAACGACGTTTGAATTTGAAAATTTTAAAATTTGAATTTTACAAAAAGACCTCGGATGGAAAAACTTCCTAAATGAAAATTGTAGATCTGCAAAAGTTATGAACTATGTAGTTGACAACTTTTTGATTTGAAATCATCTTATCATGCAAAACTACGTTTGAATCTCTCAAATTTAAAATTCAAATTTTTCAAACGACCTCGATGAAAAAACTTACTAAATGAAAATTGTAGATCTCAAAACGTTATGAAACTTTATAGTTGACCACTTTTTGATTTGAATTCATTTAGGGCCTCAAACAAGCAATTTACTCTCAGTTTGCCAAGTGCCTTTTTTCTGGCACTCGGCAAAGCCGTATTTTGTCGAGTGCCTATGTTTTGGCACTCGGCAAAGAGGCATTTTGCCGTGTGCATTTTTTTGGTCCTCGGCAAATCAGTTTTTCGAAGCAATTTTTGAGGCCCTAAATGAATTCAAATGAAAAACTTTTCAACTACAAAGTTGTATAACTTCTCAAGATCTACAAAGTTTATTTTGGTCATTTCTTCATTTGACAAAGCGACAATAACGTTGTTTATAAAATATACATCTCTCATATCTCTTATATTAGTTTCATGAAAATAGAAGAGAGATATATATGATTTGTGAACAATGTTACTACCACTATGTCGGATGAAGAAATGACCAAAGTTATGAAACTTCCTAAATGAAAATTGTAGATCTCCAAAAGTTATGAAACATTGTAGTTGGCAACTTTTTGATTTGAAAATATCTTGTCATGCAAAACTGCGTTTGAATTTCAAAATTTTAAAATTCAAATTTTATAAACGACCTCGGATGGAAAAACAACCAAAATAAACTCTGTAGATCTCGAAAAGTTATGAAACATTGTAGTTGGCAACTTTTTGATTTGAAACATCTTGTCATGCAAAACTGCGTTTGAATTTCAAATTTTAAAATTCAAATTTTGTAAATGACCTCGAATGGAAAAACTTCCTAAACTAAAAGTGTAGATCTCGAAAGTTATGAAACTTTGTAGTTCACAACTTTTTTATTTGAATTCGTTTAGGGCCTCAAACAAACAATTTACACTCGGTTTAGTATAATATATTGGGAACTAAAACGGAATCCAAACACAAGTGACAGTGTGGTGTAAGTGGTAGAGGAGGTTTGTGCGTAGCAGGAGGTCTCGGGTTCGAATCCCGTCAGCCGCGTAGCCGTGAAATTTACGCGAAAAAAGCCAGAGATGGATGGGCGCTGACCGGTGGGGGCCTCCATCAATTAAAAAAATATCCTTTTTTTGGTAAAAATTCCCATTTTTTTGGGTTTTTTTTCGGTTCCAACTTTGCCGAGTGTCCGCCCTTTGCCGAGTGTCCGGCACTCGGCAAAGCCTTTGCCGAGTGCCCGACAAAAAAACACTCGGCAAAGACGTCTTTGCCGAGTCATTTTTTGCCGAGTGTGATTCGCCGAGTGTTACACTCGGCGAACAATTCGCCGAGTGTTTTCTGTCTTTTGCCGAGTGTTTGGGGCACTCGGCAAACTCAAGGAGTCCGGTAGTGACGATGGGGGAGCTCCATGGACCATGATTTTAGCGCAAGGACATCACCTACCCCGCGGAGTAACGAGGGTCACAGAGGGAGGATCACAGAGGGCGCAGCCAAGGACGCTATGTGAACCCAGGAGGAGGGAAGGGATGCGGCCGGCAGATCAAAGGAGAGCAAGGAGGAACTTGCATTGACGCTGGCGAACCACATGAGGGCCGCCACAAAACGAAACGCTACCAAGGAATGACATGCTGAGTTTATTGGATGGGTCTGAAATGTTTTGAGTTTGTTGGGATGGATCAGAGCTAGACTGGATCTGGGCCTGCGCCTGGGAAAGAATGGTCCAGATCTAACCCATAAGTAAACTGGTAATACTACTAATTTAATGAATTAAGACACAGCTGCTTTGGGATTTATGCTAGATTTTTAGTGAGGGAGCACAAGAGCACTAACCTGGAAGATGGAGGGGTTGCTGCAAAGCTGCTGCCTCCCAAAGAAGATACGGCTTCTCGCCTTCACCTTCCAAAGCATCAGCAGACTATCCACCACACGACCAGGTTATAAAGGATAACTAGGAACGGAAAGCTGTATCCATGATGGCTTGAAGTTCAGATCTTGGACTAATTTGTTAAACCTACACAGAGGAGTACATCTCTTGCTCATCTGAGAAGCTAAAAAATTATTATAAAAGCTAATAGCAAAAGGCCAATAGTAAGAAATAATATCAAAAGCTAGAAAGCCAGCTTTTGAATTAAAAGCTGCAGCTCAAATAAACAAACCCTTGTAGTTGAGTTGAAGAATTGAACATGCACAAGAGCTTCTTAACTAGTAGGATGGTAAAAAATTAGGAGTAAAACCGTTGGATCACTAACCTGGAAGATGGAGAGGCTGCTGCAAAGCTGCTGCCTCCCAAAGAAGAGACTGCTTTGACGCAGTCGGTCAAGGCATGTACTCATCGAACTAAATAGATGGATTGGCTAGGAATGTACCCATCGAGCCCACTTGTTGAGGTGCTGATCTCACGCTATAATAAAACTACTCCTTCCGTACCCAAATAAATTAATCCCTAGAAATCGTGGCAGTTAATTTTTTTAAGTTTGACTAACTTATAGAAAAAATAGCAACATCTATAAAATAAAATGAAACACCTTATGAAAATATATTCTATGATAAATCTAATGATACCAATTTGATATAATAAATCTTAATGTTTTTTTCTAGAAATTCGGTCAAAGTTTAAAAAGTGTGACTTAAGACAACTCTAAAATCTATTTATTTAGTGACGGAGGGACTAGATTGTATTGCACTTGCACCATTCACCAAGAATGGCGTGGTGCTAAATTATTTTATCGATTCGTTTCAAAAAAAATTATTTCATTGACTAGTGCACCGTCAAGATGCAGGGGTTCTTCAGCTTAATACTACTTTTAAGATTCCATATGAAATGTGCCGTTCAAAGAATGGCCATTAATATGCATCCATGATATAATGGATTAGCCTTATTACAGTATCAGATAAAAACAAAGACTGTCGATCACTTTTGTATATTTTATTTTTTCCAACTTTTTGACGAGGTGATATAGGATTTTGTAAGCTGAGGATTGCCTGATTGGTCTCGGCTAGCTGGAGATACACATGTACAGATTATCACAGTTCACCGAACACAAAGGTGCGTACGCTAGCAGAGAGTTGACACAGCCTTCTGACGTTTGCACTACTGTACGTGCTTTCTAATCTCTTTAAAAAGTCTAGCGGCAGGCCGGAGATGCCGCTTTTTTTCAACAAAGAAGAATTATATTAGATAATAGCAGGGTACATCAACACGTTACAAGCACACTCTGAATTACACAAACATCCAGAAACTGATTTTCATCCAAATTGAAATCATGCTGTGAATAGCTCTAGAGCTCAAAACCAAACATGTATGACGCTTTGCAGTATGGATGACCGCATAGGCAAACACTCGGCAAAAGGCCTGAGAACAGATCACTTCTATAGAAAACTTAACCTAGGCGAGCAAAAATGATTAACCGAGGCGGGCATCCCAACCGCCTCCGTCGAAAGGTCACGGTTAATCCGGCCTTAACGGAGGCAGTTGGTTGTAGCCCGCCTCGTTTAATCAAATAAAAAATTTTAAAAAATAAAACCTGTGGACAAGCCCAGTGAGCCCACCTACGGGTCTGCCGAGCCCATCCACGGGCCGCTACTCTGCTCGCCGGAGCACCCCACCGGAGCGCCCACTACTACACAAATTCTTTTGCGCAGCGTTTGGTAAAGTGTCTCGGAGGCGGGCAGGCATTTCAACCGTCTCGGTTAATGCCTGGATTAACCGAGGCGGTCATTAATCTATTAACCGAGGCGGGCAATGTAATACAACCGCCTCGGTTAATGCCTATTAATCGAGGCGGGCATTATAACGCAACTGCCTCGGTAAAATCATTAACCAAGGCGGTTATTTTATAAGGCCCGCCTCCTAAAATCTGGCCAGCCTGCTACTATTTCGAAAACCAATACTAGTGTCGAGTATATAAACACAATGAAACCCTAACCTCATTCCCAGCACACTTTTCCTCGCTGCCCTCTTTCTCCCAGGCGACGCAGACGCAAGGACGAGCGGCTCCTCCTCCAGTCCCCTCTCTATCCACCACCTCCCTCTCTCTCTGGTCCTTCTCTCTCTCCAGGGCGGTTGTGGCGCAGGGCCGCGGTGGCGCGCGGCCATGGTGGTGCGTAGCCTGGCAAGCGCGATGGCGTGGGGCCACGTTGGCCGCGAGGCGCGAGGTGGGGTCGCGAGGCATGGCGAGACCTCATCGGCACGCGGCGGCGCGGCGGCGCGAGGCGCATCAGCGCGCGAGGTCCGAGGCTCGATGATGGGGTTGCGGTGGCACAGGGCCGAGGTAGGTCAGCTCTCCCTATCTCCCTTTCTTTTTCTCTCTTCATCTCCCTCACTCTCTCCCTTGCCAGTGCTCAGATCCACGGCGACGGCGGGCGGATCCACGGCGGCTTCGCGTGGAGGAGCAGCAGCGGTATGACGGATCCGGCCTTCCCTCTCCCTCGAGCTCCTGCGGTGGTGCCTCAGCTCTCTCTCCCTCTCCTCCGTGGCGCTACGGCGAGGAGCACCAGCCCCGCTGAGCTTGTGCTCAGATCCGGCAAGCGGGTGCCTGGATCCGGCAGCGGGGAGGGCAGATCCGATGGCAGGGAGGCAGATCCGTCCGGCAAGGCGAGGCGGGCGGCGCTCCACCTCTAGTGTAGCGGCGCGGACGAGGCGGGCTGGCGAGGCTGGATCCGATGGCGGGGAGGTGGATCCGACGGGCGGCGCTCCTCCAGCGGGTGAGGCGGACGGCGCTCCTCCGGCGAGCAGCGCCCCCGGCGGTGCATGGATGGGCTCGATGGGCCCGTAGATGGGCTCGGTGGGCCTGTCCATGAGTTTTTGTTTTTTTTTTGTTTTTTTTATTCGATTAACCAAGGCGAGGCGGTTGCGATGCTCGCCTCGGTTAAGCGTTCTTGCCCACCTCGGTAAAGTTTTCTGTAGTAGTGGCCCCGCACCGCCCGTGCTGCTGCCGGAGCAACCCACTGGAGGGGCCGCTCACCGGATCACCCGCCGCCCGCACGAGCACCACCGGATCCGAGCTCCTCCTCGCTGGATCCGGGCTCGTCCTCACCAGTCACTAGATCCGAGCTCCTCCTGCCGGATCTGATGGCCTGAGAAAAAATGCCAACTTCTTCTTTCTGGAATATTCCTTCTTCTTTTTTTTGCCACCGAAGAATGAAGAAGACTGATCTGAAACTTATTGTCCATAGTCCTTCATCGTGGCCAGATGTAACCATAATAAAAACAGAAAAGAAACTGAAGAAAATTATTCCATGGCGGTGACACCATCCACTAGTACACAGACGACCTTTACTCTCGGTGGGGAACCCCCTCTAGTCCCGGTTCCCCACCCGGGAGCAAGCATCCGGGACTAAAGGGGGGTCCTTTAGTCCCGGGTCAGGAACCGGGACTAAAGGGGGACCTTTAGTCCCGGTGGGTAACACCAACCGGGACTAAAGGTGCCTCCTGACATGC
>NW_027096978.1:0-40000 GCF_019320115.1 Miscanthus floridulus
TCTTATGCTCCAAAGAAAAACGAAAATGACATCAAGATTACATCATTCTGGAATTCTGCACAGCGAAATGCATTAGAATAGCACCAGTGTTTGCTACTCATAAAAGTAGACTTATATGTTTTCAATCAATAATACAATGAGGCTTATGGTTCTGCTCTACTGCACTTTATGTGATACAAATCAGATGTGAAATGCCTATGCCTGTCATGCTACTAGTTATTAGACTGGACAAAAAGTTACTTGGTCAGGAAACACCGGAACGGGAACACCTGTGCCACTTCCTTGTAATACACACAGGACCACCGCTTTATAGATTCTTCTCTGAGACGATAGAGAAGCATGAAGGGCATGCATAGTGAAAATAGTGGTGATTGCCAGGAAAATCATCTCGTTCTCCCACTATGTACACGTTAAGCATCTTATTGTTCCCTTTCCATTACTACATCACATAAACCCAATATTTAAATCTTACAACTACACAGTGACCATTAATTCGTACATAGGCCAAATTAAGCCTACATGATGATCTGTCTCTGCACTAGCTATGCAACCTTCTTTGGCATCAATGCTAGGTCTCTGCAGAAACGAATTAATTCCTTGAGCAGATTGCAGCATATGGGTCTCATCTCACGCTATGTTGCATGCGTTTGGGTTCTCATCGCTGAAGATGGTAGTGATCTGCCTGTCATCTCCTTTTCCCCTTGCTGGATAGTACTCTGCAGGGAGGTAGTACCTTCCTTCCTGAACCGGAAAGCCACCATAGCCGCTGCCATACTCGGCTACGTAACTGTGCGTCGTCGCATTCGCATGGTAAGGTGATGCTTCGTACCTGACGCCGTGCATGTCCATGGGGTGCTTCGCCCTCACCCAGTGCTCACTGTGCATGCGGTGGCTACCATGGCCATACCCATACGGGTTAGTCATGTACTGTGCGTACCACGGTGGCATCCCTAGCCACCGGGGGTTTCTGCCGGCTTTGCCTCCTTGTTCTCCGGCGCGGGCGCCTCAGCTTGTGCGGCCTCCTCCTCTGCTGCTGCTGCTGCTGGAGGAGCGGCGTCGGCTGCTAGTGGTTCGGCGGGAGGTGATGAAGCCGCCTGGGCCTCCCCTTCGGCTTCGCCGTCGGCAGGGGGAGGCGGCTGAGCCTCGACTGCCGCTGCGGCACCGGAGTCGGTGTGAGAAGATGGTGGGGATCCTCTTGGTCTTCCTGATGGCCTTGACGAGGCTCTCAGGATCGGCCATCCCCACCACCGTGATCTTGTGGGTAGCTTGATCTATATATACTTCGCTAACACCTGTACAGCACAGGTCCCTTCCATTATTAACTTGCAAGATGTCATGTAATGCTCTTGTTAGAGTATCATATCAATATCATGCTCGTCACCAGTCGAGCTGGATATCTTAATGATGAGTTGATGGAATCAAATAAAAGAAACTGTTGGGTTTCAGGTTAGAATTGTCTTGACCATCAATGGCACTCAGGGTCTTCCTGATCTTGTTCCCGCAGCCATTGCAGTCCATCCTTACATGGAGCTCCGTTATTTGTGGTGTCTGCAGGTTTACGCAAGTAGATTAGTACAGCCGCCATGCAAAAAACAAAAATGCAACAAGAGCTTGAGTTATGGATATTCCACAAACCTCCAGTTCTGTAGTCATGATTGAAGCTCTGACTAGTAGAGCTGGTTTCGGGCTTGAAGCTACATAGAGTTCGAGCTAGCAGGGAATGAACTCTTGTTAAGACCTTAGCACAGGGCAGGTTGGAGTTTGGAGTCACTGACCATGCAATGCGTTGCATTTTATATCGCATTGCTTGTGCGGCGCCGTGGGTGGTTTTGGGATGGAATATTTACTGGTCAATTTGTGTGGGTCACCCAAAGAATATCATTGGAAAGCGAAAAGAGAGTCCCCTAGCTAGATGGCTCCATCTTGGCATGGGCTCCGTTTCTTTTCCATGGAGTCACAGTCACATGCAACTATGCAAGTGGCCTTTCTGAGTTGCTTACAATTACAAGTGACTCAGACAATTCTACTGTGCCACACCTTGGTTTTTATCTGTCATCCACTACTGTATAGAGTGTTTGGTCTTTTTTCTGTGCATGTCTCTTATTGTGTTGTATTTTTATTTTCCTGTTGTCCGGCTACATTCCTCGCTTCATGTTTGCACTTTGGAATAGCACTACAGCAGTGCAGCATCAGTTTGTAGTGGAATCAAGCTCAAAGCACTCGGCCTCAACAGATGCTTCGTATGCGATTGGCTCTTCCATCCTCAACTTAGGATTCCATTTTCTTCATTATTCTCCATTTTGGAGCCGGCTTTGGTTAAAATTTTGGCATTCTCTGATTGGAGTGCTGATGAGAATATCCCTTAGCCGGCCAGAGAGAAGATAGAAGGATGAAAAGATGATAGATATGGAGGCTCCTTTGGTCAAAAGAGCTCTTTTGAGAGGTGGAGGATATCCACTCCTAGTGAACCCTCTCAGGTAAAGGAAAGTATTTATGTTTGCGCAGCCTTGATTATATCTCATCTATCTATATTCTTATCTGCTATTTACACAACACGGAAATTTTGTGGTTTTCTGTGCTCTAGTTCTTGTAGATTCTTTGCCAGTTGGATGCCAACATCTGTTAGATTATTGAAGGCAAGTGCGATGTTGTTTTTATATAATCAGAGCAAAGACAGATAGTCAATCAGCCAGTAATACTAAAAATAAATAAATGATAATTCGGAAATTGCAATAATCTCCAAACCATGATTTATAGTATTATTATCAGTTAAAATTGTATCTAGTGATACTAATTTTGTGTCAAACTTAGTTAAATTTAAAAGGTTCAGGACTTGCGCATTTTATAAGAAACAAAGCTTTTAGGCCTAAAAGCTCTGTTTCTCGTGAGATAAGCTGCTTTAATTATTGGCCACATGTTTCTTATACGGATAGGCCGGCAAAGATGAACGACTATTGCCGAGAATGCTGACGGCATGCACTGCTATCAGGAGATGAGGCCTGACTGTGTTTATTCTTGGATTGAGCTCTTCACCAGATCAGTCACTTTTGTGCCTTCTTTTTCATGTCCCGAAGAATATTTCATCTTTGGTGTCAACGCCATGGTTATACTTAAGTTTTTGTCACCGGAGGCCGGGCTCTACTATTGAAATGGGCCTTTTCTATCGGTTTGGTACGTAGCGCAAAGGCAAAAGAGTGTAGCTTATATCTGTGCACTGTACACCCACACAAAAATTCCCCTAGTTCTGCAAAAAGTTGTGCTACTTTGAGCCTTCTATATTTCCAATATTTCCATCACATTTTTTTTTTGTCATCTGTAAGGTTTTTGGTGATCATTATTACTCTTTTAGACGTAACAGAAAATTCACAGAATGCTTGTTGCATGAAATTGTGTTCCTATGGCTTTCGGGTGTAGTTCATGCTATTGTTTGCTTACTTATATTTGACCTTTGGAGTTCCCAATATTAGTTGCAAGAAGTCAGAATTAATGGCTATGTTGTTAGTAAGACTTATGCCTTTCTACAGGGTTCAAGAACTTGTTGCATTTTCGCTAATATATTGATGATGCAAACTCAAACAGACGATAGGTCGCGCGTTCACGCACTTGTGCGACCCATCCGCGCCCCGCTGGAGAGGAAGAAGAAGAGTCGACCGGTCGAGGTTAGGGTTTCGGGAGGAGATTCACTCACCTTTTGGTGTAGAGAGAGTTTGGGGGCGGTGGTTGTGACTCGGCGGCGGCGGTGGGCGAGACGGTGGCGTGGCGGGGCGGCGGGGGCACCACTTGCCAGGACGTTGGGAGACGGCAGTTGGGCGAGACTGGTGTTAGGGCGTCCCAGGGGAGTGTTCGCAACTGCCCTATGATAAGGGGAGGGCGGGGTTGAGAGAGCGGCGACGGGAGGTGGGTGGCGGCACGGCAAGGCGACGTGAGGGGTCGCATCGTGGGATATCTTCGTCCTTTAATTAGATGAGACCTTTGCAGTCCTCACTTAGATATTACCGTGTGTATATCCTATTTGTTGTTTGGGCGTGTGATTTTATTTTGTAACGTTCTGCGAACCCACACGGACCTCTAAATATATTCGTATATTATATATAACCTCTAAGAGGATAGACCCCTAAATTCGAAATGAAGCAGCGTGGAGACATATGATGATTTTTTTTATTACTTTAAGACGTGGCACACGATGATTTCTTGTATACACAATACAATGCAATGTGTCACTACCGTGTGTGGGATGGAAGTATGGAACGTACCAACTACCAAGACGGACACTGGCGACGACAGATCTTTTGCACGCTGTTGGCATGGTGCTCACTGGATGACCACGTGCCGGCGACGTTTGCTTCATAGGCTGACGATATTTTTGGCCGTCGCGCGCCGAACCATGAGAAGGCATCTTTCATCAGCCTGTTTGTTTGGCTGTGGCTTGTCGTAAATGATCGTAAATTTTCAGTCAGAACAATATTTTTCTCTCACATAAATCAGCCAGCCGTACTTCTTCACAAACCAGCAACGATATGAACCAGCCAACCAAACAGGCTGGGCAGTGGGCAGTGGGTACCGTACCGCTCTCGCCGGCCCGCGGCCGAAAGTCACCCACCACCGCTAGGCGCTAGCTGCAGATGTGCCGCAGCCGCAACTCTCGATCAAGATATCTCTAATGCAAATATAAAGAGAGAAAGATTTCCGAGATTCCTGATGTAAAATTGTCCCCTATATTTTAGAACCGATATATTATATTGGAAATTGTTGGATTGAACCCAATAGATATGCTTTCAACTTTTTTAGCTGCTTGAAAAACTTATTGATTTACTGATTGTTTTTTTAAACTATTACAGATGATCTAATGTAAAGAAAAAAGAAGGGGGGAGCAAAATGCATATTGACGTGAAAAGGTTGCAGCACAGATCCAGAGTAACTTATAGCAGAAAGCAAAGCTGCTGGCCCATCTATCTATCTGAAAGAGGAGTTCATGGGCCGATGGAACTCACGGCACATAGGCGGTAGGCCAGGCCCATCTATCTATCTGAAAGAAAAGTTAAATACTCCTAAAACTGGCTCGTAGCGAGTCCCGTTAACATTCTTTTTTTCCTTCCTGACCAAAAAAAATCACAGACATGAGAAATTAACTGTCAAAAACTCCACGGTTCAGTATCAAGTCTCCAGGTAGCACAAGGTAAACGAGGAAGCTTGTTGTACCCTTGATGTAAAAGAAAAAAGGCTTAAAAATGTAGTGTGAAACAGGGAAGATCAGCAGCTAGCTCAAGTGCAGACAGGATCTTGCGCTTTTCGGACCTAGAAGATTAGGAGAAAATAATCAAGCTCCACCCTGCCAATCAGCTATGCCACGCACGCCTCTCTCTCTCTCTCTCTCTCTCACCTTTTCTCCTTCCTTTTCCTTCCCTTTTTGTTTGCTTCGTCACACATCCCTCTCTCGAGAGCCTCGATACCTTGAAACTGCAAAGAAATCCATGGAGCTCCCAGCCAGAAAACAAACAAAGGTGCTTTCGAATACCTTTTCCTTATCATCATCACTTATACACGTAGTATGCACCTTTTTAAAAGCCACTGTACTAGCAACGTTTCTTTTTCTTTTTTCTTTTTTTGCGTGTACTACAGCTGAAGGAACACCGTGCAAGCTAGAGGCTGGTGGTGCATGGGCATGGCCAGCACAAGTTTGGCGTGTGTTCCTTTAGATCTACACCGTTTAATTAGATAACAACAGTGCGCTACAAGTATTTTATTTCCATGGCCGCCACTGCATTTGCATTTGCACAGCACACGGAGACGGATGGAGGTGGTGGACCTCTCTTGAAATTGCTACGCTTTGGATGCTTGCAGGCTCGCGCGTCTCGAGGCTCTCTGGCAAAGTGAGTAGGCAAGCAGATTATTGTGTCTTCCACTTCCATTTTCCTCCTCCTCTGTGGCTGTGGGAGCAGACATTTCGCTCCGCCACGTATTTATATATTTATTTATATGATTTCTTGGCCACAGCGATCTACCAACCTCACGATGAAAATACAAGTTGTTTAGAATAGAGCGGGTAGTAAAAATAGGCACCGGAGTTACGTGCACAATACTTCTATGTGCTGTGCATGGTCCAAAACTCCAGTGGCCAAACTGAACAAGAAAGAGATCGAGAGAGGTGGGAGTAAAGAAAGGAAGCGCATTTTTGCTTGTGACGAGGTAGAAAATGTTGCCACCCAGACCCAGCCAGGCGCCATCACATTCACTGATTCACAGGACGGGCGGCGTACTGCTGGCAGCGCCGCCCGCGGATCAGAGTACACTCAGAATCTGATGCAACAACATCCCAGAGCAATCAGCAGCGAGCGGCCGGGCTGCACGCCTATACTGAAACTGGCCAAACCATCTTCGTTACTGAAACTGATGAACAAACTCCATTCTTTCTTCGGCATGAACCATGAACAGTTCGATTCGATCTTTCTGGTGAAAGAGTATGCTAGCGTTATTATTATATTATATTGTACAGTCTTTTTGCTACTAGAAGATTAATCTGTTAATATACCGACCGACACATACAAATCCCAAAGAAAGAAGAAGAAGAGGAGGAGGAAATATAATTACTGCTAGAATACACAGGCCACCAAATTGAATCGCCAGTTGCATTGGATCACCCACCTCTAGTACTGTAGTAAGTGAAAAAAGAAACAGCGCATGCATTGACCCACTCACTCTGCAGATCTAGATCCCTCGCGGTGTCTACCACAGCACAAGCAGCAGCGTGCTGGTGAGGAGCAGCGTCGCCGCGGAGGCAGCCGTCGTCACGGCCCACGCGCCGGATGAGTGCAACGACGACGGCGGCGGGTTGTAGAAGTAGAAGGGGAAGTAGGGCAGGAGCGGGTTGGGCGGGGGCGGCGCCGGGTACATCCCGCCCTGCTGCGACCCGCCGCCTCCGCCGCCGGTGGGCGGCGGGTAGTAGAAGCCTCCGCCTCCGCCTCCAACGCCGCTGGAAGCAGCAGGAGGCGGCGGGGACGAGTAGATGATGGGGCCTCCTCCTCCTCCGCCGCCGCCGGAGGGGGTAGGATAGGACGGCGTGGTGGGCGGGCAGGGCGTGGCGACCGGCGCCGGGGGAGGGGACGGGGGCGGGTAGTAGGACGGGTTGCAGGGGTTGTCGCAGGACGCGCACAGGGTGCAGGTCGTGCCGTCCTTGAGCACGATGGTGGCCGGCGCCGGGTCGGCACTGCCGAAGCCGCCGAGGCCGGCGGCGAGGAGGATCGGGAGGAGGAGGAGAGCTGCCATGACTGATGATAGGGACGGGAGTGGGAGTGAGAGCGTGTGCAGTGTTTCCCAACGATGGTGGGGTACTTAATTTGGAAGGGAAGCAAGAAGGAAGGAAGGTGGCGTGGATTAGTTTTATTTGAGTCGTCTCGTCCCGCCACTTGGTCGCTTTCGCCGGACTTTTTGCGTGCGTAAATAAACGAAAACAATTGCGTCTTTTTGGGTGTGTGTACGCGCCGCATCAGCGGAGTGCAGGCCGGACGGTACCACTTGCCAGGCAGCAGATGAGGCTCGCCGAAGCTGCGTCGGCAGTTCATTACAGGAGCCACACATTATTGTCGTGGGAGAATTGAGGACAACACACATCATAGCTGGACGACTGACGTGAAGATCGGTTCTTCGCAGTTTCAACGTGTGCTGTAAGCTACCCCTGCTACAAAATTATAATTATAGATAGATATATTCAAAATAAGGATCATCAATTATAGAAAATAACGCCGATGGGCATGGGCTGCTGGGCTGAGGAGGTCAGTTGGAGTGGCTTGCATGGTAGGAGTCTATGGCTGGATATGGATTCAGGTCGGCTCGTCATAGCTCGGCTCGTTATGCAAACGAGTCAGAAGACTAGCTCGTCTCGGCTCGTTAGCAAGCTCAAGCTAGCTCATTTGGCTTGTGAGTCAAAGCACAAAAACATAGTACATAGAGATTATAACAGCAAGTTAGCAACAACAAACAAAATACATATGAATTTTGGACTCGTCTTGTGTGAACATGATAACGCGGGGTAGGCCGGTGGGTGACTGGGTGGAGCCATGGGGTCTATTGGGCTACAATTTTAGTGTTTAATCATGTTAGACCATAGGCAGAGGGATATATAAACTGCTTAAAGTTGCATTGGGCTGGGCTGAAGGATATATGGACCAATTGTAGTTGTTGTCATGTAAATTACCTTAGCTTGTTTTGGCTCGTGAGCGGCTCGCGCGCTGGCTCATTAATTAATCGAGCTGACTCGAGCTAGCTTGTTAATTAAAAATTCAAACGAGTCGAGCTCGAGCCGGACCACTAACGAGCGAGCTAGCGAGTTACAAGTTTTTCGTCCAAGCCTAGGTAGGAGTCGGTTTATGGTCCGACGAAGGAGCACCAGCCTTAGGGACCATAGTAACCACTAGAGGAGGCAGAGAAAGAAGAACAGAAGATGACCCAGATCTATCTAGAATGTTGGGTCCTAATCCAAACAATTAGGCGATTGGGCTTTAGCGTCATCCTAAATAAACGCAAAAGATTGCCACCTCCAATTAGATACTAAAACCAATTACTTTAGTTGACGGGGCGATTCCCTTAGGGTACTAGCTCTCGTTAGGGGTATTTTAGAACGAAGGAATTTTTCTTCATTCCTATGTTTGCTTATGAAATTAAACCGCCTGTATAAATTTTTGTATGATTTCTGCGTGCCAAAGGTAATAGTCAATCACATTGTGCCTAGAACATTCGTGTCGGGTACCAATACTAGGGTACCCGAAGAGGAGGAGCTAATGATCATCAACATTGATTCATCTGAGCAGTCAAGAGCGCGACTATAGCTCCAACCGACCCACAGGCGTGCAAGCTTTGCCTCGCCCGACCTCTGGGGGCGGACTCCACCTCGCTCGACCCCTGGGGGAGGGCTCCGCCTCGCCTGACCCCGAGGCCATGGGCTCTGCCTCGCCCGATCCCAAGGCCGCAGGCTTCGCCTCGCCCGACCCTTGGGTTCGCGCTCCGCCTCGCCCGACCCCAAGGCTGCGGGCTCCGCCTCGCCCAATCCCGAAGTCGCGGGCTCCGCCTCGCCCAACCCTTGGGTTCACGCTCCACCTCACCGAGCCTCTGGGAGAGAGCTCCGCCTCGCCCGACCCTGAGGCCACAGGCTCTGCCTCGCCCGACCCTAAGGCCACGGGCTCCATCTCGCTCGGCCTCTGAGGGAGGGCTCCACCTCGCCCAACCCCGAGGCCACGGGCTCTGCCTCGCCCGACACTTGGGTTCGCGCTCCGCCTTGCCCGACCCTAAGACCGCGGGATCCGCCTTGCCTGACCCTTGGGTTCGCTCTCCACCTCGCCCGACCCTGAGGTCACGGGCTCCGTCTCGTCCGACGAAGACTCATACCGCCGCCAACCACTCTAGGTCCAAGCATATGAGCCAGGGTCAAGACTCTGACGCCAAGGAAGAGACCGACACGCCCTGATGTAACACGTGGCCATGACGGGCCATACCTGAGGATTCACATTAAGAACAGCGTCAGGCGTACCGGTACTATTCTGCCTAACCCTCGTACGAACACTAATAGACACTTTGGTTCACCACGACATCCGCCAGGACAGAGTGGAGCGCCATGACTGGCCGACGATGCCTGCATATGGCGCCAGTGACGGACAAGACCACGACGTGGCGCCGTCCTTGTTGACATCTATAGTGTCGGTGGGACCCGCATGAAGGAGAAGAAGGACCCAACGACCCTGAGGGCCTTCGGCTCTCTCTCTTGTTCTTCTCTTTCTCTCCGCTATAACCCGTGCGTTCCCTTGACCGATAAAAGGGAAAGCAGGGCACCCCATTAAAGGGCATCGCATCTATTCAGGCTCGATCTGATCGAATCACCCGAACCAATCAGAACATGATACGAGCATTCGGCTGAGCAGTAACCAAGCTCTTAGCACTCGTTCATTCTTTTCACCAGAGACTTGGGACCCGTCCCTCTCTCACCCGTTTGTAACCCCTACTACAAACTTTTGGTGCTAGTAACACAAGCAGCAACAACGAACTGGACATAGGGATATTCTGCACAAACCAGTATAAACCTCATATCCTCTTAGCACACCATCCGAGACAGACGCGCGATATTAGAAATTTACTCGTTGGTGGTAACTCAAAACATTGACCATTGGCACGCCAGGTAGGGGCCTTTTGCGCATCTCGACATCCACACCAGGCCTCGGTTGGCTAGTCATAGCGTCAGTTGGGTCTTGGGCACGCACCTGCGCTTTGGGTACCTAGACTTCATCATCATGATGGAGGGAAAGTTGGCGCAGGCTCCCACCGCCGTCCAACCTCTCCACTTTGTTGGCCTCGATGCGATCGCTAAGGCGCTTAAGGAGCTACAGCTGCACGCACTAGAGGCCCGCGCCCCTAGAGACGACCAGCTCCTCGGCTTCGACTACGGGAGGTTAGAGCGCTAGCTCGGCGCCTTCCTGAGACCTCGACCGTCCTGAGAGGACCTGCGCCACCTCACCTTCTTGTTCGCCGATGTCATAGCATAGGTTGCCAGAGGAGAGCCGCTCTCTCCATAATACCTCATCCGAAGCGCCTCGACAACGTTCAGTCTCCACAACACCATAGAGAACGTTGGCCACCTTGTGGCGCAACGCACGCCACCATCCCCCAGAAATGAGGGGTTCATGGGGATGACCAAATATGTCGTGAAGTCTTTCCATGACCTCCTCGCAGGAGAAATAGAGTCGCCCTCCACCTCTGATTTTAGCAGGAGGAGCCATCACCCCTCTCGTGAATGTTTCATGATAGGAACCCCCTCGAGGGATATGTCAAAAGCATCCACGAGGAAGAGGCTACCCCAACGAATGATCTCGATGATGAGGTAGAGGGGGATATAGGGGCCCTACCCTGCCTACGGGTGGAGCAGCTGAAGGCCCGACACCAAGAGCTTGAGGAAGCATGACTCCAACTCGAGTAGGAATGTGTGGAGCTCGAGCAAGAGATTGAGTGCCATGGAGACGATGGGCGTGCACGTGCCATGGCCCGCGACGTGAACTGAAGGATCATCAAGGATGATGAAGCGCTCCAACACTTTGCTCGAGCAAGCCAGAACATCGTTGCTATGGTGGCCTTGCTTCAAGGGCTTCCGAGTCCTACGACGCTTGAGGATAGTCGGGCCCATTGCGAGATTCGCACGCTACTCGAGCGTGTGACAGCGCAAGAGCTCACTGTCCAGACGACGCGAGCTCGACGCCAGCCAATGCACGCCCTCAGAGCAACCCGACAAGGACCCATCAGTCCACTAGGCACCACAACGTGGGAGGCTATGCACCATGGTCCCAGTGCATGAGTGTCTCGGCCAATACCGTGACGCGCGTGACACCCTCGATGCTCATAGGCGTGCCTACAGTGATACGAGGGAGGGGTCTAGCCATGGCTACCAACCTCGTTGTGGTGGATGCTACAACAGTGGCGAGGACCGAAGCCTGAGCCCCGACCTATTGGGACCTTAGGCCTTTGGCCTACACATCCTCAACGTCGCCTTCCCATCATGGTACCGACCACCGACTAACATCCTAAAATACTCTGAGGAAGCGAACCTCGGACTGTGGCTCGAGAATTATCGGCTTGCTTGCTAGGTCAGTGGAGCAGATAATGATGATTTCATTATCCACAACCTTCCATTGTTTCTAGCCGATTCATCACGAACATGGTTGGAACACCTTCCGCCCAACAGAATCCAAAGTTGGGCGGACCTAAAAGAGATCTTTGTGGGAAACTTCCAGGGCATATAAGTGCCTTCCTCGTCAAGCATCTCTATAAGGACTACGGCCTCATGAAGTGGTTCTTGTCTGGAGGCTCCAATAGAGGGAGCATAGGAAGGACCACAAGCCGATCGCGGACGACGCCGAGGAGAAGGACGATGACTTTCTGACGCTGGATGGCTACCTCATGATCTTTAGAGAGTCAGCAGCCTATGACTCCAAGCATCGCTAGAAACTTGTGCGCCTACCTTTCTCTGATGGTCGGAGTCCGCCATATCCTTTGATCGGACCAACCACCCAAAATGCGTCCTGCAGCCAGGACGATATCCGCTCATGGTCGACTCGATCATTGGCACAAAGCGGCTCACCAAGGTACTGATGGATGGAGGCAGTGGCCAAAACATCATGTATGCCGAGACGCTCGACGCCATGGGCATCGACCGATCGCGCATCCGATCGACCGGAGCGCCTTTCCATGGCATCGTGCTTGGAAAGCAGGCCGTGCCACTTGGTCAAATTGATCTGCCCATTACCTTTGGGGATCTGACCAATTACAGGGTAGAGACCCTCACCTTCAAGGTGGTTGGGTTCCATGGAACATACCACGCCATCCTAGGATGTCCGTGCTATGTGAAGTTCATGGTCATCCCTAACTACACCTACTTAAAGCTAAAGATGCTGGGCCCATGCGGGGTCATCACCATCGGCACCTCCTTTCAGCGCACCTATGAGTACGAGGTCGAGTGCTGCGAACACGCTACGACAATCGTTGCCTCCAAAGAGCTTGTGGCCATCAGGACGGAGGTCATCGAAGAAGCACCCAACCCAAGCGGTCGGTCGGGTCCTTCGATCTAGTAGAGGGCATCATGGAGGTCCTCTTAGACCCTAGTGGCTCCAAGGGCAAAGTGGCGCGCATTGGAACCACGCTTTCCTCCGAATAGGAAAGCGCGCTCGTCGACTTCCACCACGCCAATAGAGACATCTTTGCGTGGAAACCCTTAGACATACCAGGCATTCTGAGAGAAGTCCCTAAGCATGCCTTGAAGATCAGGGCGGGCTCCAAGCTAGTGAAACAGTGCCTACATCGCTTCCACAAGGGGAAGCGTAGGGCCATCGACGAGGAGATCACAAAGCTTTTGGCAGTCGGGTTCATCAAGGAAGTATACCACCCTGAGTGGTTAGCCAATCCTATTCTTGTATGAAAGAAGAATGGGAAATGGAGAATATGTGTTGACTACACAGGTCTCAACAAAAGCATGTCCAAAGAATCCGTTTCCTTTGCCATGCATAGACCAAGTAGTTGACTCAATCTTAGGGTGCGAAACACTTTGCTTCCTTGATGCGTACTCCGGGTACCATCAAATTACGATGAAAGAGTCCGACCAACTCGTGACATCTTTCATCACCCCATTCAGACCGTTCTGCTATGTTACAATGCTGTTCGGTCTAAAGAACGCTAGAGCTACGTACCAACATTGTATGCTAAAATGTTTTAGGGGTCTCATTGGGCGAACCGTTGAGGCCTACGTGGATGACATTGTGGTCAAGTCCAAACGGTCTGACTAGGTCATAGCCAACCTTAAGCAGACCTTCATAAAACTTCAAGCAAATGGCATTAAGCTCAACCCTGAGAAGTGCATTTTTGGGGTCCCAAGGGGTATGATGCTGGGTTTCATCGTCTCCAAGCGTGGCATCGAAGCCAACCTAGAGAAGATCTCAGACATCACATGGATGGGCCCGATTTAGAACATAAAGGGGGTACAGCGAGTTACAGGATGCCTCGCCGCGCTCAGCCGCTTCATCTCGTGCCTCGGTGAACAAAGTCTCCCCCTCTATCAACTCCTAAAGAAGGCTGACCATTTTGAATGGACTCCCAAGGCCCAGGAGGCACTTGACATGGTCAAGCAGCTTCTGACAAAGGCCCTAATCCTAGTCCCCTCGACCGATGGGGAACTACTTCTGCTCAACATTATGGCCACCATGCAAGAGGTCAGCGCCACCCTGGTAGTAGAGCGAGAAGAAGAGGAACGCACCCTCAAAGTGCAGCGTCTTGTATACTTCACTAGTGAAGTCTTGTCCGATTCCAAGACCCGCTACCCCTAAATCTAGAAGCTCCTGTATGCTGTCCTCATCTCCAAGAGGAAGCTGTGCCACTACTTCAAGTCACATCCGGTGACGGTCATGATGTCCTTCCCCCTCGGCGAGGTTGTCCAAAACCAGGATGCCATGGGAAGAATCATGAAGTGGGCACTTGAGCTGATGGGTCAAGGCATTTCATATGCCTCCCAGACGGCCATCAAATCCTAAGTGCTGACTGATTTCATTGCTGAGTGGACCGAGGTCCAAATGCCACCAGCGGTCGTCGACCAAGAGTACTAGATGATGTAGTTCGATGGATCACTAATGAAGAAAGGCACCGACATGGGACTGGCCTTTGTTTCGCCCCTCAGGGTATGCATGAGGTACATGGTTCACCTCCATTTCCCCTCCTCCAACAATATGGCTGAGTATGATGCACTCATCAATGGCCTATGCATCGCCATCGAGTTGGGTATCCGAGGCCTCGATGTCTGGGGTGACTCCCAGCTGGTCATCGACCAAGTCATGAAGGAGTTGAGCTGCCACAACACTAAGATGGCTACATATTGCTAAGAAGTTCACCAGCTGAGGACAAGTTCGATGGCCTTGAGCTCAATCACATCTCGAGGCATCTCTACAAGGCGGCCGACGCACTGGCGAAAGCGGCATCTGGCCGAGAGCCGGTGCCAACGGGCATCTTCGCCAGCGATCAACATAAGCCCTCGGTCTACTACGAGGAGCTAGAACAAGCCGGTGGCAGGCCGCCTGCCCTAGGCTTAGGGGCTAACTAGTCATTGGCTCCATCCAACCCCGAGGTCATGGAGCTTGACGAGGATCCAGCGATAGAGCTCGACCCTCTGGCCGACTAGAGGATGCCTTACCTCGACTACCTCCTCCATGAGGCGCTACCAACGGACAAGATGGAGACTTGGTGGCTCACGCATCACGCCAAGTCCTTTGTCCTTATTAAGGGTGAGCTCTACAAGCGAAGCCATACCGGGATCCTGTAGCGCAGCATCCTCATCAAACAAGGGAAGCAGTTGCTAAGCGATATCCATGATGGGGCCTATGGTCACCATGCCATGCCCAGAACCATCATCGAGAACGCATTCCGATGAGGCTTCTCTGGCCAACCACAGTTGCCGACGCCGAATAGATTGTGTGCACCTGCGAAGGGTGTCAGTACTATGCTTGGTAGACCCACCTGCCAGCCCAAGCACTCTAGATGATCCCCATCACATGGTCATTCATTATCTACAGGCTATACGCACTTGCTTGTCACCATAGACAAGTTTACAAACTAGGTAGAGGCTCGATCGATCTCCGCGATGAAGTCCGAGCAAGCCATATTGTTCTTCCTTGACATCATCCATCGCTTTGGGGTCCCAAACTCCATCATCACTGACAACGACACGCAGTTCACCGAAAACAAGTTCCTCTGATTCTGCGATGAATATCACATCCACATCAATTGGGCCACTGTGGCATACCCCTGCATGAATGGGCATGTCGAGCACGCGAACGACATGGTTCTACAAGGCCTCAAGCCTAGGATCTTCAACCGGTTGAACAAGTTTGGTGAACGATGGATCGCGAAACTTCCCATGGTGCTTTGGAGCCTAAGGATGACCCCTAGCTGAGCCACCGGCTAGACACCATTCTTCATGGTCTATGGTTCTAAGGCTATCCTCCTGACCGACCTCGACTATGGAGCACCAAGGGTCAAGGCGTATGACGAACAGGGAGCTGAGGCATCCCTCAAAGATGCCATGGACCAGCTAGATGAAGTGAGCGATGTTGCCCCCCTCCACTCGGCCAAATACCAGCAAGCGTTGCATCCAGGGGCGGAGCTACAGGGTATGCTATATATGCTACAGCATACCCTGCGTTGCTACGATGTACATGAGTAAATATACGTATTTTGTTTAAAAAAAAGAGAAAACAACACCGCGAGTAGCATCTGTCGTTGCGTCAGCGACATCAGGCCGGCCCAGTAGTCACGGCCCAACCCAGCAACGGAAACAGATAGGTCTCGTACAATTCGCGTTGCTTGACTCGCCGGCTCGCCGCCACTCGTGTCGTTCGGTTTTCCCCATCGGCAGACCGCAGACGGCAGTTGCCCAGATCGGAGATCGCCTGATCGTCACCTTCGACTCCGGGATCGCCAGGCATCGAGCAAGTTTGTTCAGGACGCAAAGCACGAAGGCATCGCCAGCCATTCAGGACGCAAGCACCAACAGACGCAAAGCACCAAATAGCCGCAAAGTAAGTTATTTTATTAGATGTGACTTCCAATTTTTTTAGTTGTAATTTGCAATGATGATCCATGCAAATTTTTGATTCAGTTCACTCAAGAAATTATTTGGCGTTGTTGTTCTTTGTAAAATTCATGCAGTTATGAAGAGAGACGGGGACATTGCATCTCTTTATCGGAAGCATGAAGCAAAAAGGAAGGCAGCGGCGGCGGCAGCGGCTGCTACTTCTAATCATTCTCCTAATTCGATTGTACCTGTGGTGGAACAGCAGACTCGTGAGAGAGTAGTTGAGGAAACTGAAAATAATGTGGTACCGCCACCGCCACGACCACAGCCGCCTTCAGCTCAACCGGTTTATGATATCAATCGTCTTCCACATGATCCAGGTGAAAGACGTCCCATTCGTAGTTATCCAGTTAAGGATCAAGATGCAATTCGAAGAGCATATATTACTAAAGGTCCATTTAAACCCTTTGCACATGATTTTTCGAAAACATGGATTTCAGGACAAAATCGCCAATTCAATTTTTGTTGGATGTACAATCATGAATGGCTTGAGTATAGTATTAAGAAGGATGCTGCATTTTGCTTTATATGCTACTTGTTTAAGAAGGGCAGTGGGTCGGAGGCATTTACTGTTGATGGCTGGAATAATTGGAATATAGGAGAGCCTGCACTTCTCAAACATTTGGGTTCCAAGGCACATATTGCAGCTCAAGAGAGGTACATTGGCTTTATAAATCCCAAGGTAGCAATTGATTATAATATTCAGAAGTGGAGTGATGAGGATCTTCGACTTTATAAGAAACGATTGACATTTTCACTTAGGTGTATCAAGTTTCTTTTGCATCAAGGGTTGGCATTTCGTGGACATGATGAAAGTAAAGAATCTAGCAACAGAGGGAACTTCATTGAACTTTTGAAATTTCTTGCTAGAAATAGTGAAGAAGTCAACAAGTATGTTTTGGACAATGCTCCAGGTAATTGTACCTTAACTAGCCCGGACATACAAAAGCAAATTATTCACTGTTGTGCCCTAGAAACTAGAAAGAAAATAATTGAAGAACTTGGTGATGAGCCCTTTGCAATTTTAGCCGATGAGTCTAGTGATATATCACATAAAGAACAACTAGCTCTTTGCTTGCGTTATGTTGATAAATTGGGAAGGCCATGTGAGCATTTTATTAGAGTTGTTCATGTAGATGATACTACCTCTCTATCACTGAAGAGTGCAATTGAAGCTTTACTTGTTAGTCATGGCTTGAGTTTGACTCAAATCCGTGGTCAAGGATTGATGGGGCTAGCAATATGAAAGGAGATATTAAAGGGCTGAAAACATTGATCATGCAAGATTCACCTTCTGCTTATTATATTCATTGTTTTGCTCATCAACTCCAATTGGTTCTTGTGGCTGTTGCTAAGGGAAATACAGATTGCAGCTCCTTTTTTGATCAAGTATCTATCTTATTGAATATTATTGGGGTTTCTTGTAAGCGTCATGACATGCTTAGAAAAGCTAGGCTTGAGAATATCAAGAAAGCACTTGACTGTGGTGAAATTGAATCTGGAACTGGATTACATCAAGAAATGGGTTTGTCTAGGCCTGGAGATACTCGATGGGGATCTCATTACAAAACTATATGCAGCATCCTTACTATGTATGAATCAATCCATGATGTACTGGTTGATCTTGGGGATGATCCTACATATAAGGATGATTGGACCAAAATACATTTTGTGACGGGAGCATTTGAGACCTTTGAGTTTGTTTTCTTTGTACATTTAATGTATATTATTCTTGGATACACGAATGAGTTATCTAAGTGTCTACAAAGAAGGGAGCAAGATATTCTCAATGCAATATCACTTGTTAATGTGGCAAAGAAAAGAATGCAACAATTGAGGTCTGATGGTTGGAATACTTTTCTTGAGAAGGTCACCTCATTTTGTGATAAACATGGTGTTGATGTTCCTGCTATGGATGGTGTTTATGTTCCTTATGGAAAATCAACAAGGAAAGCTCGTGCTCGAAAGCAAACCAATGATGATCACTTCAGAAGAGAAGTATATATTGGTGTCATTGATCAAATAAGTCAAGAACTTGATAATCAGTTTGATGAGATCAATATGGAGTTGTTGTCTTGTATGGTGGCATTCAATCCTTCTAAATCGTTTGAGTCTTTTGATGCGCAGAAGCTACGCAGACTAGCTGAGTTCTACCCAAAGGACTTCTCAAAAAATAATTTGCGCAGACTTGAATTGCAGCTAGATAATTATATTGATGACATCAAGCAGGATGATAGATTCAAAGGTCTAGAAAATATTGTTGATCTCTCAGTTAAGCTTGTTCAAACGAAGAGACATAAAGTGTATGATATGGTTTATGAGCTTCTCAAATTGGTGCTGCTTCTACCTGTGGCAACAGCAAGTGTTGAAAGGGTATTTTCTGCATTGGTTTTAGTGAAAACAAAAACCCGAAACAAGATGGGAGATAGTCTTCTGGATGATTGTCTCGTCACTTTCGTTGAGCGAGATATTTTCTTTGAAGTTGATGAAGATGACATAATTGAGACATTTATGTCCCTTCGAACGCGTCGAATAAACTCATCAGCAAGATAACATTGTAAGTCTCTAGTGCTCTATATGAATATATTTGAATTATCAGTTTGGCTTTTGAAACTATTTATATTGTATTTAGTGGATATGATTTCTAATTAATCCATGATTTTAAACCTTATTACAACCTTATTACCGAATTGGAAAGTGGATTTTCTGAATTGCGTATGAAATTTTTTGAGAAGCATACCCTGACCCAAAATTCTAGATTCGCCACTGGTTGCATCGGTACCACAACCATCGAGTGCGGGGTCAGGCCTTCAACATCGGGGACATGGTGCTCTGCCTTGTCCAGAGCAACAAGAATAGCCACAAGCTCTCCCCACCGTGGGAGGGACCATACGTCATCGCAGAGGTGCTCCAACTAGGCACCTACAAGATCAAGACAATCGACGATGAAGTCTCCGTCAATGCCTAGAACATCGAGCAGCTATGTCACTTTTACCCTTATTAAACACATGCTTTCTCTTATCAGTTTCACTTTCAAACTCCCGATCTTTAGTGACACCCAACCCCAGCAACGGCGAGGGGTCGTGCCTCACTCAGGGCTAATAAGAGCACATCTATCTGGTAGACAGTCTCTATGTCTGACCCTTTCTCATGTTAAGAACCAAAAGCGACGATTGTGGAAATGAACATTGAGTAAAACTGGTCGGACTACGAGAAACCTACGCCCCAGCGGCTACAACACCTTTGCTCACCAGCATGATCAGAGTATTTTCTACACCCCGAGCTTTTTGGCCTTCACTACGGAAAGAGTCGGTACATGTTTAAGAGTCTGTCCACCTGGTGAATGTTCTCTGTGCCTGACCCTCTCTCATGGTAAGACCTAGAAGCTAGGGTTAAGGAAACGAACTTTGAGTAAAACTGGTCAGACTATGAGAAACCTATGCCCCAGCGGCTATGGCGCCTTTGCTCACCAGCATGATCAGAGTTTGTTTGCCCGCACCCTGAGCTTTATGGCCTTAATGACGAAAAGGGTCGAAATGCACTAACCTTTTTATACGAAAAAGGGGAGAAGGGCTAAAAATCTATTTAGCCATAACGAAATTTAAGAGCTTGTCCACTTAATACAATTTCACACCCTGGTGTATCTGCCTAACTAATTCCTTAGGGGGATGATCTCATCCTCTATCTCCGTAGGTAAGTCCTATGTGAGCGGGTCACATAAGTCAATCGGACGGCTTGGCCGCTATCGAGAGATGGGTAAGGAGCAATATGATGCCCCATGCGGGTTATTCCGACTCCGTCACGAATGCTGGACCCGGATTCCACTCGAACATATTCGGTAAGAGATCCCTGAACCTGTCACTCATGTCATCAAGGTAAGCCCTATGCCAGCTGGTCACCCAAGGCAATCAGACGGTTTGGACCACTGCCGAGAGACAAGTCACCCTTAACTTACGCACGTTTTCTCTTATTAATTTCGCTATCAAGACCCCTGATCCCAACAACGGCAAGGGGTCGGGCCTCACTCTAGGGCTAGCAAGAGTGTCTATTCGGTAGACATTCTCTATGCCTGACCCCTTCTCACATTAAAAAACTAGAGGCAAGGTGTGCGGAAATAAACTTTGAGTAAAACTGGTTGGATTGCAAGAAACCAATGCCCTAGTGGCTATGACATTTTTGCTCACTAGCATGATCAGAGTTTTTGTCCCCGCGTCGTAAGCTTTGGCCTCCGCCTTCCCAGGAAGGGTTTGGAGGGGCCCACCTATAGAATCTCCATCGAGGAGAGGCCGATAGGTCGCCCAAGTTGATCAGACTGCTCGGGCCACTACCGAGAGATGGGTAGGGAGAAGCAGGATGCCCCATGTAGGTTATGCCAACTCCATCACGAATGATGGACCCAGACACTGCACAGATATATCCGATAAGAGCTCCCCAAACCCGTCACTCGAGCCATCAAGGTAACTAATGTAGACAAGGCCCAATCTTCTCAAAGGTATGATAGCATCGATTGGTGGAGACTCGACATTCACGATCTAGACTTCAAACCAAGACTGATTCGGACCCCTGCAACCATTACACCACTGCTCTATTGGTTATCAACCATGCGAATGTGATTGACCTCGCCGAGATGGCTTTCCTGCAAGCGAATCGAGAACACAAGCAAGAACGAGATAAACGCAATCTGAAATTGCAAATAAATATAAGGCTTATGATAATGAGAAAGAGTTTAAGTCTTTATTTGAAATGACTAATCGCCATAGGCGAACAAGATCAAGAACTGGGGCCCTAGTTCACAGCAAGCAGCCTTGGCGGCACAGTTGTAGCAAAACGATGTCTGTTTCATGAAGAAATCAAGAACTAAATAAAACCCAAACCCTAAGGAGAGTGACGGCTGGTATTTATAGAGTCTTGGGCGTCACCCCCTAGACGCGCCCCCTAATAGGCCCAAACACGATACACGGTCCAACGGACCAAAAGACGGTGTCGCAGCACCCTGATAGATTCTAGATGCTGACTTGTTTCGATGATTCCTGTTGATGATGAAGGTCTTTTGATGTGAAACCACTTGGATTGACTTCCTTATCAAATTAGATTTCCAACCATATGTGGATCATCGAAAACGGAGTCCGGATGCATCCTAGGTGACCAGTTTAAGGTAGACTGGTTCTAGGGGCCGAGGCAGACTCGAACTTGAGTTGCTTTGGGCCTCCACCTCGGGGACTCGAACCAAATTAGCTTCGGACCTCCTTCTTAACTTGGACACCCTTGCTGGCCTCCTACCCCTCCATACCATGTGCCAAACATGGTCATATGCAAGGGTGTCATGTCCTCATCATCCTCCCCTTCTTGACGAAAAGCCGTCCTCGACGTCGATTGTGCTTGAAACTGATCCTACACAACATAAAGGAGAACGGGGTTGCGAATGTAGACAAGGCCCGATCTTCTGAAAGGTATGATAGCATCGATTGGTGGAGACTTGATGTTCACGATCTAGGCTTCGAACCAAGACTGATTCGGACCCCCGCAACCATTACACTACTGCTCCGTTGGTTGTCAACCACGCGAATGCGATTGACCTCGCCGAGAAGGCTTTCCTGCAAGCGAATAGAGAACACAAGCAAGAATGAGATAAATGCAATCTAAAATTGCAAATAAATATGAGGCTTATGATAATGAGAAAGAGTTCAAGTCTTTATTTGAAAGGACTAATCGCCACATGCGAACAAGATCAAGAACTGGGGCCCTGGTTCACAGCAAGCAGCCTTGGCAGCACAGTTGCAGCAAAACAATATCTGTTTCACGAAAAAATCAAGAACTAAACAAAACTCAAACCCTAAGGAGAGCGACGGCTGGTATTTATAGAGTCTTGGGCATCACCCCCCTAGACGCGCCCCCTAATGGGCCCAAACACGATACATGGTCCAACAGACCAAAAGACGGTGTCACAGCACCCTGATAGATTCTGGATGCTGACTTATTTTGATGATTTCTGTTGATTCCGAAGGTCTTTTGACATGAAACTACTTGGTTTGGCTTCCTTATCAAATTAGCTTTCCAACCATATATGTATCGTAGAAAACGGAGTCCGGATGCGTCCTAGGTGACCAGTTTAAGGCAGACTAGTCCTGGAGGCCGAGGTAGACTCGAACTTGAGTTGCTTTGGGCCTCCACCTCGGGGACTCGAACCGAATTAGCCTTGGGCCTCCTTCTTGACTTGGACACCCTTGCTGGCCTCCTACCCCTCCATACCATGTGCCAAACATGGTCATATGCAGGGGTGTCCTATCCTCATCAGTAACTTTACCAACCTCCACTTTTCTTTTGCAGTGCATAATCATTCATTCATCCATTCTCATGCATGCATTCATACATTCATTCATACATTCATCCATACATTCATCCATACATTCATCCCATACATCCAAGCATTGCATATGCAATTGCTGTATCACAACGCTTTGCATCGCGTCATGAAGCAGTAGTCATCTCATTCGATATGAGTGGCGACCGACCGAGGTTTGAGGCTAGCCCACGAAGGGCTTGACACCCCCTCGCGTCAAATAGAGCTAGGGGAGAAAACATAGATGAGCCCCAGTGGCCTTTGCCTGACCTACTTAGAAGTGGACAGGGTCATCTCAACCTTCTCGTTCGATTCCAACCTCGAGCCAAGCCCCACATAATCTTCATCGAGGAAAGGCCAGCAGGCCACCTGAGTCGGTCTTTGGAATGACTCGTGCATCTACCGAGAGGTGGGTTTAGGAGCAGCGGAATGCCACATGAGGGCTATGCCGACCCTATCAGTGAACGATGGACCCAAATTCCACTCGGACATGCCCATTAGCGAGCTCATCAAGCACGACACTCGAGCCATCAAGGCAAGTGTCATTAGCTCAGCCCCTCCAGTTGTAGAAACTATGGATGGGGTGTTGCATGAAACTTGGCCAACCCCTACCAAGCTCAATGGGGCTTGGGGGCTTGAGCTGCCCGACCCTAACTCGGGAATCCAACTGACCGGGGTTTGAAGGCCGGCCCACGAAGGGCTCGAGGCTGCCTCGTGTCGAACAGAGCCAGGGGAGAAAATGTAGATGAGCCCCAGCGGCCTTTGCCCGACCCACTTAGAAGTGGATAGGGTCATCTCAACCTTCTTGTTCGATCCTAACTTCGAGCCGAGCCCATAGAATCTCCATCGAGGAGAGGCCAGTGGGCCACCTGAGTCGGTCTCCGAAATGACTCGGGCATCTGCCGAGAGGTGGGTTAAGGAGTAGTGGAATGCCACATGAACGCTATGTCGATCCTATCATGAAGGACAGACCTAGATTCCACTCGAACATACCCATTAGCGGGCTCACCAAACGCATCACTCAAGCCATCGAGGCAAGTGACATTAGCTTAACCCCTCTGGTTGCAAAAACTACCCATGGGGTAATGACCACAAAGATGAGCTGACCCTTGACTGGCCCCCACTATGCGCAGAGGCTCAAGGAAAGTTGGACTCGCAAGGAGACTGAATGTGTGGTCATGGAATGCTGGCTTAGATCATAGGGAGGGGGACGTGCAAAAACTAAGAGTAATGTTTCTAAAACAAGAGATGTTTTCTCCTACTAGTTTTGCTATCCTCTCCTCGATCTTTAGTGACAACCCCAACAACAATAGGGGTCGAGTCTCACTCGGGGGCTGATAAGGGTATATATATACCCTTTCTAAAATAGTCGCCGTGCCTAACCCCTTCCTCACGTTAAAAACCTAGTTGCAAGGTTCGTGGTAACGAACGACTTAGTAAGGCTGGTTAGACTACAAGAAACCTATGCCCTAATGGCTACGACATTCTTGCTTACCAACATGATTAGAGTTTCCCCCCTACACCTCGAACTCTATGGTCTTAACAAACAGAAGGGTCTGAATGCATCAACCCCTTTTCACACATAAAAGGGACTAAAACAAATTCGTTCACACCGAAACAAAAGAACAGATTTGATCAAACGAAATGACAAGTTTGTTTAAATGATACACAGGGGTTAGAACCTATCCGATTATTACAAAAATGATCATCCGACCTATCTAACTAATTAGCCCACCCGGGGAAGAACTACGTCTTCTATCCTATCTGCCAGGTCCTACGAAAGGGGAGCCAACGCCGCTTCCATCTCCTCCAACTCGTGGACTTCATAGCGAGGTGCGTAGCCATGGCTCATTGTCTCTAGATCGATGTTGTCCTCATAATGAGAATGAGCAATCACGAAAGACTGATTGACCCCGACGCGAAGGGCACTTGTAGCACCCAAAAAATTATTCTCAGAATTAGTAATTAATTTGGTTTTTTTAATTTAATTTTTCTTGATTCATCTAGGCCAAATAACAATTTTTATGAATATTACAAACAAATATAAGGGTTTAAAAAACATCTTTGCTGCATTCATGCTAGAGCATAAATTTTGTTTGAGTGTAGAGCTAGAGTTGTGTGGCTTGAATTCAAACCTTGTTTGAATTTGAGACAAGTTTGTAATGTAGAAAAATAGAAAAGACTTTTCTTTTTCTTTTTCTTTTTCTTTTTCTTTTTCTCCCTTCCCTCTCTTTCGGCCAAGAGCCAAAGCTAGCTCAACCTACTTCCCTCCCCCTCCTTCCTTTTTTTGCGCGCACCACAGCCCAACCGGAGACCCACTCTGCGGCCAGCTCGGTCTGCCCGACCGCCTCCCTGCTCAGCCCAACCAAGCCACTATCGCGTCACTCCCCCTCCCACTACTGCCCTATCCCCACCCGTTAGTGGCCCACACCCCTTCCCCTACCTCCAGTTGAAGCGGCGGCCACCTATTTTACCCCACCGGTAACCGCTACCGTGGTAGTGGCCTTGATGGTCACTCAGCCGCCCTCAGGGGCCGTAGTGGCACACTTGCCATCACCCACCGCTCCTCCCCGACCTATAAAGCCAAGGTCCTAGCCTCCCCTTCCTTCTCTTTCCTGGTTCCACCACCCCATCGCCCTCCACCGCTCGGCTGTCATTTCTGGTAGTCGCTACCCTCATCGCTGCGTCGACGAGCCCCGGAAGGTGAAGCCAGACCCACCCATGGTGACTTCATGCCCTTTTTCTTTTGTGTCGCATGAGCAATAGCTCACCAGAGCTCCATTTCTCTCTCTGTAGATCGTCGCCACCGCCCTCATCGTGGTGAGCCTCCTGCTGTCGCCATCTCCCCATCGTGCTCGTCGTCATCCCCGCATTGCCCTGGTGCCACCCGCGTCACGAACCGAGGCCGGGAGCGCCATTTCGGCCGCTCTCCGGTGAGCTTGGGCCCGTCCCCATGGCACGCCACCGCGAACCCCACCGCTGGTCCATGATGGAACGGTGGACCAAGAGCGTGCGCATAGTCCACGGCACGTCCATGACCCACCCAACAGAGCCGTGCCGCATGGCACCGTGTCGGCATCCGCCCAGCAGCCACCGCTCTTTTGCGCAAAACCACTGCTCTTTTGGGGAATTAACCCACAGTCCACCGCAGTTTAAGAAAGCTTAGATTTAGGTCCTATTTTTAGCAGTTTAAAACTTGAGTTCTTTGGTATTTGAAGCCATAGTCTAGAGCCCTTGTTTTTCTTTTAGAACCCCTCTATTTTATGTTTAATTACATTTTAGGCCTCGGTTTTACTGCGTAGGCCCTTAGAAAAAATGTATTTATTTACATAAAAGTCTCTAAAAATGGTTTTGTTCATAACTTTCTCATTTTAGGTCTGATTAGAGTGATCTTTGTGCTCATGTGTTCATAGAAATGTGTGGATTAGTTTTATAAGTGTCTCTCTATATGTTTCTATTGCATGGTGTAATGATCTAATAGATATATATTTTCTTGCATGTGATGATTGTCTGGATAACTTGCTTGGTGATGGATATGCGTATAGAGGGCGAGGTGTTCGAGGAATAGGTGTTCGAGGAGCAGTACCAGGGCCAAGCTTGTGAGCAAGGCAAGTATAGCCTAGGGTTTCCTTGTTACCCAGAAATCTTTAATCACTTATTACATATGCATGAGTCTAAATTTGATATACCCTAAGGATTTGCCTAGAAATATTTGTTCTACATTCCTTGTTACCCATGGGAGGTTTTGCATATTAGAACGATAAGTTTTGCTACGTGCAACAAAGGCTTAATTAAAATTCTGACTAATGGATAGGTTTAATAATGGATAAAAGATGTTTTTAGAAACTTAAAGAGGGCTAGAGTATGGGCCTTTTTGTTACTCCAGTTGCTCTCCGTAAGGACTCATACAAAAAACCGCCACCCAGGAGGTCAGTACAACCCAGGGGATCACATGGCTCTGATCTTAGCTCTATAACTAAGTTTTCTCTAGCTCGTTAGTGGTTACCAAAAGGCGCAAGAAGGGGGCCTAGGTTGCAGAATGGCTTCTTGCCTGTCAAGATGTGTGTTGGGCTACGATCAAGGTGTGCCAGTCTTGAAGGGGACTCCATTCGCCTAGCTGCTGAGACCCTGCCTACTCACCTTGGAAGTGTTAGGGATCAACAGGCTCCGGGCAAATGGGAATCATGACTCAAGGTGAAAGTATACACACTCTGCAGAGTTTAATCAAACTGATATATCAGCCGTGCTCACGGACACGAGCGGCCTAGATCCTTTTTGTATAGCCAGATATGTGGATGGTTGGGAGATATCTTAATATTGATGCTTATAATTACTTTTCACATGGGAAAGGGTTTCTCACTAAGTTAGTAACTTAGGTGCTAAAATAAAATGTGATCTACTAAAATTCTGACCGCTTTAGCCATGTCAACCCTTTGAGCCTTGCATCCCCATAGTTATACTTGCTGAGCATGGTGAGCTGACGCTTGTTGTTGTCACCAATGAAAACCTCGGATGGGTACCAGATGGTGAAGGTTATGAGGAGTTTCCTGAGGATGTCCAGGACTATTGAGGAGGGCGTACCACCAGTCGGTGTCCCCGTGGGATGGAGTTTTTATAACTTTTCTACGTATCCGCTGTAATAATGCCATTGGCAATGATGTGTAAGACATGATGATGAGATGTAATTAAGTTATAATCATTGTTCGTGCTATGATATCACTCAATTTGTATGTATATGTGGATTAGGACTTCCTGGGCCCACATATATTCACTCCGAAGTTTTATTTATAAAACCGGGTGTTACAAATTGGTATCGAAGTCAAACTGTCTGTAGGACGCTCACCATATATAGACTGGACACCCTTCTAAGGATTAATTCCAAAAAAATTGTTGCTTTTGGTACTTTACAAATTTTTCTGGTACTTTACCTCTGTTCTTTACAAAAATTTCTCGAATCTGACTCATATTTAAAATATTGTAGATGGCTCGCACCAAGAAGATTGCTCGTAAGAGCACCGGTGGACGTGTTCCCATCCCCAAGCCCCAGCACGAGGAGGACCCCGAGCCCGAGCAGCAGCTGGTTGGGGCTGGAGACCCCGACAATGACTCCGGAGACTCTAGCGACTCTTTAGACAGCTCTGACAGTAGCTCTGAGAGCTCCCACGCCGACGGGGGCTAGGACGAGGACTAGGCCTAGGACCCATGTGGTGGCGCGGGTGGTGATGAGCCACCCAAGTACCACATGGGAGACGAGGAGGAGGGCGAGTAGCCATGTCTCGGGTGGACTCGGGAGACCCTCACCACCGACCACGCCGATGACTTCTACCACCCAGTCTTTTTGGTCTTGTCCAGGTTCAGTACGGCCCTGTTCCAGCTATGGTAGAGTACCGCAGCAGGAAGTTTTCCCACCCAGTGCACACCACATATTGGTTGGTGAAGGCTTTCGTGAAGACTTGGAGCGCTGAGGATGGCGCGTGGAAGGTTCGCACCTGCCAAAGCGCCATGAGCCCTACCTACACCAGGGAGTTTGGTGTTGAGGACGTCGTGAGGCAGGCTTACTACTTCCACCATGAGATGGTGTTCCCGATCCTTTAGGACGACAATGATCGCTACTTCCCACGTCGTCGCGCTGAGGCGTCAAGCTGCAGGGTGGCCAAGCTTGAGGAGGGTGAGAGTGCCAGACTGGCTGCGACTGTGCCACTGGTGGTTACCCTGAACAGCGCCTTGGACCGCTCTATGCTTGATCAGAGGAGCTTGTGGATCGAGGTGGAGAGTCTTCAGTCCAAGGTTGACGAGTACAAGCACCAGCAGCAGTAGGGGGGTCAGCTGCAGGACCCACCTCCACCCGTCCTTGCCGTCGACCACGCCATTGTCACCTCATGCAAGAGGCATCACCTAGGCTGCACGTGCACTCGCACTACCGTTGACCCATAGGAGTTCCCATTCCTATGCCTTGAGGAGTGAGTAATAATGCGAGTCAGTCGAGTCAGTTGAGTCAGTTTCGAGTCTATGTGAACAAGAGTTTTAATAATGTGCCTACATGCTTGTCATGATGCTTAATGTATGATTTGGATCTTTGCATGATTGAGTTGAGTTGTGGGGCTTGTCCACGTCCAACTAGCACTCTTAATGTAAGGCATAAGGTGGATGAATAAATAGTTGGGGTTATATATATCTTGTTTCTCAGTTCAGTCTTTTTCTGAGCAACCTATTTTTCCTTGATTATATCTCTAAATCGGGATACCCAAATGTCATGAAAATCATATGGGTGAAAATAAACTTCAGTACCTGTCATATGCAACTGGAACCATGTTAATGTCTATAGCAGTTTGGGAGATATGGCTGTTTCTATTTGGTGTGACTGTGCTGTCAGGATTCTGGAACAGTTCTGATTGTGACCAGTTTTGTCCTTTATAACTGCCGAATCTGGGAACACGTTCTATATAAAAGTTGTAGAGATTTTCACTAGCTTTTCAGAAAAGTATGGTATGCAGTCAGATGATCATCAGACAGGGAGATATGACGATTTACTGCACTGCTATTTGTGCACCTCGCGAGAAATTTTTAGATTGCCTATATTACTTTTTGTCCTTGTCACGTATCACCTATTTGTTAACTTGTGGATCATTCTTAAGCGTCATATGGATCATGGATAAGTGAAGCTCATGTGGTATGTAAGTTACAGATGGTTGACACCCAGGAGGTCCGCCTCAGGAGGGGGAAACCCACCACCTCCACCACTGCCTGCATCAATTGAACAACTCCTTATGATGCAAACACAGCTCATGCAGTAGATGGCGCAGACCATACAAAATAATCAAAATAATCATCCACAGCAGGTTCTTCAAGTCCGGGACAAGCGGGGCGAGTTTTTGAAGGGCCGCCCACCTACCTTCAATCACTCTCCTGACCGGCTGCAAGCCGATGATTGGCTTCGCGCTGTGGAGCGACAGCTTGAGATAGCGCAATGTGATGATCGTGAGAAAGTGTTGTATGCTTCGGGACAGCTCCAAGGGGCAGCTCTCGATTGGTGGGACTCGTTCCAGAATGGTTACCCAAACACCAATCAAATTACTTGGCAAGTGTTTAGAGAAAATTTTCGCTCACATCATGTGCCAGCAGGGCTCATGAGACTCAAGAGGAAGGAATTTCTTGCACTAAAGCAAGGAGGCATGTCAGTGAGTGAATACAGGGATAAGTTCACTCAACTTTCTCGCTATGCACCAAATGATGTGGAAGCAGATCAAGACAAGCAGGAACTCTTTATGGAAGGCTTGAATGATGGGTTGCAATATCAGCTACTTTCCCAGAGCTTTGCTAACTACCAACAGCTTGTTGACAAAGCTCTTGTTATTGAGAGCAAGAGGCGTGATATGGAGGCTAAGAAGCGGAAGTTCCAGAATCAACAGCTTGGCAGTAACAGCCGACCTCGTTTCTCTTAGGGTCAGAACAACCCGCAGAGATTTCAGGGACAATCTAATGTAGCAAACCGCACCCAGTTCCAGCAGAAGCCATCGCAGCAGCAACAGCAAGGTCAGTATCGTGCTCAAGCTCCCCGCCAGGTTCAAGTGGGCAATGCCCCGATGAAGAACAACAACCCCAATACCCCCAATGCATCAAACAACAATAGATGCTTTGTATGTGGTGATACAGGACACCTTTCTTACAGCTGTCCTAAGAAAGTGGCTCAAGGCCCTCAGGGACATGCAAGCAATCAGAAGATGAATGCTAATACTAAAAAAACAAGGATAGCAGAACTATGTCAGGGGAAAGGTGAACCATGTGACTTCAGAATCGGCTCAGAATGCGCCAGACGTAGTGATCGGTACGTTTCCAATCAACTCCCATTCCGCTTCAGTCTTGTTTGATTCAGGAGCATCACATTATTTTATATCTGCATGACTTGTGAAGAAAAATACCGTGCTTATGCACACTATGAAGAAAACTATGCTAGTTAGTTTACCTGGGGTGAGATGAGGGCATCATTGATGTGTCCTAGAGTTAAGCTTGTCATAAGGGGGTAGAGTTTGAAGCAGACCTCATTGTTCTAAATTCTACCGGTATAGATGTGATTTTGGGAATGGATTGGTTAATTGCACACAAAGTAGTGATTCAATGTGCAACTAGAACCGTACTTCTAGAAACCGAGATGGGGGAAAGAATTGAGTATAAAGCAAGGACACCTATTCTAGGGGTTAGCCAAGTTAATCAAATGAAAGGTGTAGCTATCACTGATATCCCAATAGTGAATGAATTTCCATATGTGTTCCCCGACGATTTGCTAGGTATGCCACTTGAACGAGAAGTTGAATTTATAATAGAACTTTTGCCTGGCACCACACCCATAGCAAAGAGGCCTTATAGAATGGGGGTGAATGAGTTAGAAGAACTTAAGAAACAGATAAGGGAGTTACAAGATGAGGGTTATACATGCCCTAGTTCCTCACCTTGGGGAGCACCCGTCTTGTTCGTTGAGAAAAAAGATGGGTCATAGAGAATGCGCATAGATTACAGATCGCTTAATGAGCTGACCATAAAGAACAAGTACCTGTTGCCAAGAATTAATGATTTGTTCAATTAGTTGAGAGGTGCCTATGTGTTTTCCAAGATTGATCTCCGATCAGGGTATCATCAGCTGAGGATTCGAACGTCTGACATTCCAAAGACTGCTTTTACAACCCGTTATGGACTTTATGAATTCATAGTGATGTCTTTTTTGTTGACAAATGCACCAGCATACTTTATGTATTTGATGAACCATGTTTTTATGGAGTACCTCGACAAATTCGTGGTGGTATTTATAGATGATATTTTAGTATATTCCAAAAATGAAGAAGAGCATGAAGAACACTTGAGGCTAGTGCTACAGAAACTCAGAGAGCATCAGCTTTATGCCAAGCTGAGCAAATGCGAGTTTTGGTTGAGAGAAGTGTTTTTCCTTGGGCATATTATTTCAAATGGAGTGGCAGTTGATCCAAAGAAAGTTAAAGATGTGTTGAGTTGGAACCCACCTATGGATGTGAGTGAGATATGAAGTTTCCTTGGTATGGCTGGATATTACCGAAGATTTATTGAAGGGTTCTCCAAGCTTGCAAAACCAATGATAGCTCTGGTTGAAAAGAATGCCAAATTTGTGTGGACAGAAAAATGTCAGGCCAGTTTTGAGGAGTTGAAAAAGAGGTTAACCACAACCCCGGTGCTAGTTTTGCCAGACATCTCTAAAAGTTTTTTGATATATTGCGACGTATCCAGACAAGGTTTGGGTTGTGTTCTTATGCAAGAAGGTGAGTGGTTGCTTATGCATCAAGGCAGTTATGGAAATATGAGCTCAACTATCCAACGCATGACCTAGAGCTGACAGTAGTGGTGCACGCTTTGAAGATATGGAGGCATTACTTGGTAGGACATAAGTGTGAAATTTACACTGACCACAAAAGTCTAAAGTACATTTTCACATAGTCAGACTTGAATTTGAGACAACACAGATGGCTAGAGTTAGTCAAAGATTATGATCTCGAGGTACATTATCATCCGAGGAAAGCAAATGTGGTGGCAGATGCTCTCAGTCACAGGAGTTATGCTAACATGGCGTGTGTCTCAACTACCAAAGGGGTTATGTGAAGATCTTGCATGGCTGAATCTATCAATAGTGGCAAACACCATGGAGTTAGAAGTGGAGCCCACTTAGAGAGGAAAACCCACAAGGGGTAGCTGGAGGATGAGGACATCATAGATATCGCTGAGCATATAGTAATCAGCAAGGCACTTGGTTTCAGGATAGATGACCAAGGGACTAAATGGTATGGGAAGAGGATATGTGTACCTAATTCCAAGTCTATCAAGGATAAGATCCTTAGCAAGGCTCATAACTCAGCATATTCTATTCATCCAGGAAGCACAAAGATGTACCTTGATCTCAAAGAGAAGTACTGGTGGTATGGGTTAAAGAGAGATGTGGTGGAATACGTGGCTATATGTGATATGTGCCAAAGAGTCAAAGCGGAACACCAAAGACCTGTAGGACTACTTTAGCCTATGAAAATACTAGAATGGAAGTGGGAATGGATTTCATAGTAGGTTTACCCCGCACCCAGAAAGGGTATGGCTCGATAAGGGTAATCGTGGATCGGTTAACCAAAGTAGCTCATTTCCTACCTGTTAAGACCACATACACAGGGGCAAAGCTAGCAGAACTATATATGGAAAGGATTGTATGCTTGCATGAGGTCCCAAAGAAGATTGTATCAGACAGAGGAACTCAATTTGTATCTTAGTTTTGGCGAAAGGTTCATGAATCATTGGGTACAAAAATTGAACTTCAGCTCCACATATCATCCTCAAATAGATGGGCAAACAAAAAGAACAAATCAAATACTTGAGGATATGCTGAGGGCATGCACGCTATAGTATGGAACTAGCTGGGCTAAGAGTTTGCCATATGCAGAGTTTTCCTACAATAATAGCCATCAGAAGAGTTTGAAGATGTCACCATTTGAGGCATTGTATTGTAGGAAATGCATGACCCCATTGTTTTTGGAACCAAATAGGGGAAAGCCAAGTGTTTGGTCCTGAAGTCTTGAGGGATGCTGAAGAACAAGTTTAGACCATTTGTCAGAACTGAAAGTAGCACAATCAAGATAGAAAAGCTATGCAGATACCAGGAGAAGAGATTTGGAGTTTAAAGTTGGTGATTATGTGTATCTTAAAGTGTCTCCCATGTGGGGAATTAAGAGGTTCAATGTAAAAGGGAAATTGTCACCAAGGTATGTGGGACCTTTCAAAATCATGGATAGAAGAGGAGAGGTAGCTTATCAGCTAGAATTACTAGAAAATTTATTAGGAGTGCACGATGTGTTTCACGTGTCATAGCTCAAAAGGTGTTTAAGTGTGCCCAAAGAATAGTTGCCTTTGGAGGCACTTGATATTAAGGGAGATCTCACATATAACGAGTATCCTATCAAGATTTTGGGAGTAGCGGAAAGAATCACTCGGAGTAAAATTATTAGAATGTGTAAGGTTAAGTGGAACAGGCATTTCGATGATGAGGCAACATGGGAAAGAGAGGAAGATTTAAAATTAGAGCATCCCCATCTTTTTCAATCATCCAAATCTCGAGGATGAGATTCATCTTAAGGGGGTAGGTGTCGATGTTTCACCACTGATAGCCTGCCACGGGGGTACCCGGGGCAGTATGTTCGGGCTTTGGCGTATGCTGAACTCGATGGTTAACACAAGAGACAGTCGATTTATCCTGGTTCAGGCCCTTGATCATAGATCGAGTAATAACCTTATGTCCAGTCGGCGTTAGCCTTTGCGTTGGATTGATCATGATATGTTGTGTTGTGTTGTACAATTGTTGTTCTCTCTCAGGAGCCCTGCCCTCCTTTATATAGTCAGGAAGCCAGAGTCCTAGTCGGTTTACAATGAGATTTCCTAGTAGGATTACTTAATAGTTCTACTACTAAGATTACATGGGAAGAATCCTAGTTGGATTAGATCTTCTCTCTCCCTTGTGGGGTATCCTATGGGTCCCGCATCGACAAGCCCCCGAGCACTTCATGGTTGAGCTCTGAAAGTCTCGCTTTGCTCCTTCAAGTCTTGTTGAGTAGGAACAAAATGTCATCCGAGTGCTTTCTGGAGTGAAACCTTGTAGCGCTTCTTGGGATCTTCGAGTGGTGAGTGCTTTCTGAAGAAAAGAAAAAGTACATCCATCTGGTTGTAGCCCCCGAGCCTCTTGCTATTTGGAACAAGGAGCTGGAGGATCTTGTCTTGAAGTTGCTCTGATTGTTCATTGCATTTTTATCAAAAAGAACTCAAATATGGCTCGTTCCGGGTTCTTTTTGTCGTAATGTCTTGGAGTGGTCTGCGTTGAGGAAGTCTTTTGGCAATGTGCACTTTTTTGAAGAAAAAGTGCACTCACTAAGTGTAGCCCCCGAGCCTCTTGCTATTTGGAACAAAAAGTTGGAGGGTCTTGATCTTTTATGTTGTTTAAAAATTTGTGTCCTGAAGTAGTCCCCGAGACTTGGATTATGTCATCATCCGAGTAGTTTTGCGGCATCTTTCCGAAGCGGCCCTTTAGTCTTGGATTAAACCATCATCCGAGTAGTTTCGCGGCATGCAGCCTCTGAGCTTATGTCTGGGTTCTTTTTGGGTGGGTGCAATTTTTCGTAAAAATTGCACTTACTGAGTGTAGCCCCCGAGCCTCTTGCTTTTGCTTGCAAAAGTTGGAGGGTCCAGGTTCTTGTCTTCAAAAAATTCTGGGGCTATGTGTCCCGTAGCCCTATGCTTTGTCCGAGTTCTTCCCTTTAGAAAAGAAGTCGGATGAAGAGTCTTGATGTGTCATCGTCGTTGTAGTCTTAAGTTTCTTGTATTCTTGGTCCTTTGTCTTTTGGTTCCGAGCCTTCGGGAGTAGTTGAAATGAAGGTCGAGCTCCCTAGCTTAGTGTTGATTAGGCTATGATGCTGGCCAAAAAGAACTCGGATGAAGAGTCTTGATGTGTCGTCGTCGTTGTCAGATGTAGTTGTATGGTGGTGGTTGAGTGTAAATGCCTTTTGTTCACGGGTTGTACTGTGCTGGTATATTCTTCCGAATATGCCTGTCTTCGAGTACTGCTTCCTCTCGCCTGAGTCATCCATTATTGAGTCCTGTCTTTTCACTGTGTCCTTTGTTAGGCTTATTTCGTTGGTACTCCTAGTCCATGTGTGCCGCTCCTTTGGTCTATAAATACTGTCCCGAAGTGCTTGTTTTCATCCATTGGACATTCTGTTGAAACCTTCGTGGTTATGAGCATGGTAGTTTGTGAATTAGAGCAGCCCCTGGGCATATTTTGTAGTTCTTGTGTGTCTTGTCGTAGCTGGAGGAAGTCTTGTGATAGGGATTAGAGGTAGGCTAATCCCGCGACAGCATTGTGCCAGGGTGTACGTGGTGGTAGTTGGAGGAAGTCTTGTGATGTGGGCTTCGTTCCTTCATCCGGCAGTTCTGGGTTGATCCTCGTCACCTGTCTTGAGACTGTCCGGTGCAGATCAACACCATATCTAGCATCACATCGGTCTTGGGTAGACAGATGCCTGCCGGCCTTCTCTGCTCCATGTTGCCCTGCCTTGCTGCCGATTTCCGCCTTGGATGCACTGCGTCCGTCCTTTGAAGAAAACAGTGTAGCTGATGGCGGTTTGTCCTTCCGAGTAGCAATTTGAGACACATAGTCATTCCAGAGCCTAGCCGTGTCCGTGTTCCTCTTTGCTACTTTGCTTTTCGTGGTGCTGAGTTCATTGGGTCTTATAAGATTTGTAATCTTCTATTTTTGAAGTTGCTTGTAATGTAACGTATCTTGTCTTCTGAGTTGTCTTTTACTTTTCTGCTGTGATCCCTGTCGTTCATGAGATTACCGAGTTCTTTCTTAAATAACCGGATACCTTTGTTCCTTGTGAGGTAGCCCTTTCTTTCTTCTTGGTTTGACGAGTTGTTCTTGTAGCTATCTGATAAACCTGCCGTGGTGCTAGACGGATAAGTCTGAAATCTGCCCGTTGGTTTATACCATTGTGTGGATTTGTGCCCTCCGTCATTTTAGCTGCGTCGGTAAATGGACCGTTGCGTTCTCACACTGTGTTTTAACGGGCCTCATGGGCCGTTTTCATCACTGAAAAATCTATTTAAAGACCTTTTATCTTCCTTTCCTTTGCTGCCCAGCTCTTGCCTTTAAACCCTAGCCTTCAGAAATCCGCCGCCATCATCGTCGTCGTCACCCGAACACCACCATCCTAGCTTCATCTTCCCCAATGCCTTTTTGCTTCCACTAGTTCATGGGAAAGAAGAAAACTGCAAGCAAGTCTCAGGCGACCTTCGTGGACAAGGAGTCATCCCTTTCCTTGATCGAAAACCAGGAGTTCGTGGCCATGAGGGCTGCTCAGAAGGTTTGGCCGGCTCCAACAACAAGCGAAGACCAGCTGTGCGAGCTCGTTAGCGATGGCTTGATCCAAAGCAAAGTCATCGCTGAATGGAGAGTTCCGGGCGAGCATCGGGTTCCGGCTCCGGGTCCTGGTGAGATTGTCCTCTTTGTTTCCTTTGTCCGCGCCGGACTTTGTCTTCCTGCTTCCGCCTTCCTTCATCAGTTTCTTGGTTATTTCGGGGTTAGTCTGAACCATCTCACCCCCAATGCTGTTCTCCATCTTTCTATTTTTGTTCACCTTTGTGAAGCCTTCCTTGGGATCCCTCCTTCTCTATCTCTTTTTCGCTTTTTCTTTCATCTGAAACCTTAACCCCGCCGTGAAGAAACCAGTGTTCTTAGCGGTTGCGGGATTCAGTTTCGCCAGGGTCTCAAGATTAAGTTTTTTGACTATGACCTGGTCGACTCCGTAAAAGATTGGCGTGCCAAGTGGTTTTACGCTGCCAATTTGATCCCTTCCCTCGTCGTCCACTCTAGATCTGGTCCTGTGGTGAACGACCAATGGGACAAGAAGCTTGAGTCACCTGCTGAGATTCAAGCGATCCAGCCGCTCCTTGATAGGATTAGCATGCTGAAACAGCAGGGTTTGACCGGCTTCGGTATCGTTTCGAGCTTTCTTCGTCGTCGGGTTCAGCCTTTGAAGGAGCGGGAACATCTTGGCTTTGAGTATTCTGGGGCCGAGGATCCCTCATGCATGGTCCCAGCTCTTGAGCTGACCGGTGAGGAGGTACTCGAGCGCCTCCAGAAAATGCTGAAGGGAGTGAGCGTCATTCCTCCTGCCGTCTCTGAGTTCTCAGCCAACAACCCGCCCCTAGCTGTGAGTTGTCTATTCTTCTTGTTTGAGTACTTTATGTACCCTTGCTGCATCCGTTCTTGCTTAGCTTTTCTTTGTCTCGATGTTTTATCTTTTTTCACAGGAGCTTGGGCGGAACTTTGTCGATCCGATCCCCCTTGATGCTCTCCCTGCTGTGGCGGAGACTGGGGATCGTCTACCTGGAACTTCTGCAATTAGTAAGTCCCAAACCTCTACAGCCCTTCCTGGGGTTTCTTCCGGATTTGTTGATGTATATGAAGAATATGTTCCTCGTCTAGTCCCTCGCGGTCCTCGCAGTGTCCCGAAGAGGGGCCGAATGGATGGGTCTTCATCTGGCCTGCCTGTCTCCAAGAAGCCTCGCAAACCAAGTACTCTCTCAGGTACTCCAGTCGTTGCTAGCATGCTCTTAGGTGAGCACATTTAATACTCTTTGCTCCTTTATTCTCCTGTTTCTCTCTTGAACTGAGTACTTTTTATCCTCTTTTCAGCAGGTGCTCTGGTTTCCTTGGCTGAGGAAGAAGAGGATGATGAAGTACCCCTCATCATGCGGCGGTGAGTTGTTTTTCATATTCCTGCTGCATTGAATTTCTCTTCTTTGTCTTGACTTTTAGTCTTGAACTTTTTGAAGTAATCAGAGGTCAGGTGTGAGTTCTTCCGAGGCTCCCACGCTGACTTCTTCTAAAGCTCCGGTGTCGAGTTCTTTGGTTGCCTCTATCCCGAGCTCTACCGCTCCTCTAGTGCAGAGTTCTTTCACGGTTCTAGTCCCGGCTTCTTCCGCGGCTCCATTGTCGGCTATCCCGCTTCCGTCGCCGGGTGGCGGGGACGTTTTCGCCGTCATGGTTCCCCCTGCGAGGCCTTCTTTTGGCTTCGCGAAGAAGAAAGTAGTCGGGTGAGTAGATCCTGGCTTTTATCTTTTTGGCTTCTTTCTTCCTTCTTCTGGTTCTTATCGGTGCTTCCTTTTATCACTTTTTAGTGTTTCGTCTTCTCTCGTTTCTTCATCGACTTCTTCTCTGCCTCCCGCCGTGCCGACGAGTTCCAAGCCTCAGGACTCACAACATTCTGTTGATAAAGTTGCTGCGGGGGCTTCGGAGCTTCCTGGCGAAGTTGCGGATTTGGCCGCTCCGGAGGTGACTGTGGCTGTCGTGCCGGGTCCTTCTGAGGGTTTGGCTCCGGCTTCCCTGGAGGTTGCTTTGGTCACTCCCTCTTCGCCCTAGCTGGCTTCTCCTTCCCCTTCTCTTGCTTCTGGCGGTCCCTCTTTTTCCGGTGACGTGGTGCAACAGTTCGATGCCACCCATCGGTTATTAGAGCTGACCACAGCCTGGGGGAGCTTGTCGACCCTCACGACTTCTTTTGGTGAAAAGCTTCATGTAGGTTTTACTGCCACTCCTTTTTTGCGTGCTTGTTTTTCTTCTGTTCTTACGCCTTGTTTCTCTTTGCCCCTTTTTGCTCAGTCTTTCTCTCATGATCATTCTGGCTTCTTTTTCTCATCTGAGAATGAGAGAAAGTTGTCTTCTGAGGTGGATGCTCTGAAAGCTGATCTCGGCCTTCTCCGGGCTGAGTTGGAGACAGAGCGTCAATTGTACCAAAAGGAGGAGAAGACCCTTCGTGCCCGGGTCATGGAGACGGAGAAGCAGAGGGACACCGCGGTGGAGTCTGCGAAGAATGAATGCAAAGGTGCTGCGGGTTCTGCCTATTTCTTTTTGTATTTTTGACTTCTTTTTTCGCTGACTTGTTCTTGGGTGTCTTGTCTAGCTCTCTGAGTTGAGAAGCAGAAGCTCTCAGAGAGTATCGATGAAATGAAGGCTCTTGTCCGCTCCAGTCATAATAAAGCTAAGGAGGTAATTACTCATGCTGAGGAAGAACTCGCCCTTGCTAAGCTGATTAGGCGTGGAGCTAATAGAGATCTTGTGCAGGCCCAAAAAACTATTAAAAGCTTGTCTGGGAAGCTAGCGACGGCTACTGAAAATTGGAACATTTTGTGGAAATCTTTTCGCTCAGTAGCCGATGTTCTCCGGACTCCAGCTGATGATGGGCAATCTTGGGCGTAGTTCATTCCCTGGATTCCGGCTCGTTTCCAAGAGTTCGCGAAGAAGTGTGCTCAAGTATGTACCAAGAATGTGCTGGCCCAGGTCCGAGTCCTTGCTCCAGAGGCACCTCTGTCCAAGATAGCAGAAGAAGCTGAAAGCCAAGAATACCTTGACGCCGTTGAGAGGATGGAGCCTGAAGTCAAAGGTTTAGCCAGTAGGGTTGTAGACAGTCTAAATATTGACATTTCTCTTTCTGATAACAATGCCTGATTCGACTGAGCATCCCCTTGTAATATTACACTCCTCTTTAAGTGAAGATTCTTTATTTTTGTTGATGTATTCTTTGCCTGAGTGCGGTTGAAGTTACTTGACTTGCTGAGTACTTTGTCCTGTTTTCGTCTCTGCTCCGCAAAACAACTCTGTGCGTTATTCTGACGAGACCCCTCGATTTGTCGAGTACTTTTCTTTTCTTCCCCTTTTGTGATCCGTCGAGTGCTTTGTCCACGCTATGATTTGTTAGATGTAAATCTTTGTGTTGATAACCTTTTGTCTGCGCTATGTAAAAATGACTCGGCATAGAATGTTGCCTTGATGAACTTGGCGCTTGTGCTTCCCCCGAGCCTCTTGCTTTTCGGAACGAAGAGCTGGAGGGTCTTTTGAAGTTCAATTTCGGTTGACTAGTTTTTAGCTTTTAGCTACCCTCATCGGCGGGCTCAAGCATCTTTTCAGCTAT
>NW_027096979.1:0-60000 GCF_019320115.1 Miscanthus floridulus
TAGAATCTCGTCTGCTCCAGTTTTTCTTCGATAGTGGCGGCGCCAGGGGTACGCCCCTTATGCCATGGCATACCCAAGATTTGAGAGAATAAATTAATAAGTATATACATCTTTATACATATCTTCGTACATTCACGTTTCTGGCTCATAGGCCCAATAAAACATCTGTTTCTGGCAATCTGGCAGCCCACGAAAGCAACAAAGCTCAAAATACACATTGTCGCTTGCGTTGCCCCTGCCCGGCGCCCCTTTTCCTGCTCGCGCTCGCTGCTCCACGCCGCAGCACGCAGCCACGCACGGCAGCACGACGCCCGCCACGCGCCACCTCCGGACCTCCCCCACTCCAGTCTCTAGCGACCGACGCCGGTGGGCGGCACCTCGCGTCCTTCCGTCCTCGCCATCTCCCCCACTCCGGCCGACTCGCCCCTTTCCCCTTCCCCTCCCCGTCGCCGCTCGCCCCAGAGTCCCAACACGAAGGAGCCAGCCACCGGCGGCGGCCGGGCGGTACCTCCCCATCTGCAGCACCGAGCACCCTGTGGGCTCCGCGCGACCGGCCCTCCTCCTCTGCTCGGCAGCTTCAAGCAAGGTGAGCATAGCAGATGCAGAGCACCCTAGATTCACTCCCTAGTGAACTATTGAAAATTTGTTTTTCTAATTCTTTTGATTGTATTCTTCATTCTTATAATGTAGATGAAGAAGAAGGGTGCTAACATATTTACATTGTGGGAGAAAGTTGCAAAGGCAAAAAAAAACCTCCACATCCGCATCAAATGCTCGTTCTTTTGAGATTGAGAGTAATATTTCTTAATTATTTATGTTTCGAACTTTGTACTTTGGTTATTACTATGGATTTGTTTAAATGCTATGACTATTATAACTTATCGTTCATTATATTACATATTTACTTCGAAATTTTGTACATTTAGTGTACCCAGCCGTAAATTCCTGGCTCCGCCACTGTTTCGGTTTACCGTTCCTTTGGAATCGTTTGTTACCCATGCGCATATATATCCTGATTGATCGTCGGAGTACATACATGCAGTTCGCATGCACGTGGGTACGAGATACTGTACAGCTGACGATATCGATGGATCCATCTATCGGCCGGCCGAATCCCCCCGAACAGTTCGTCGCGGGCCCGTACCCGTACGCATATAATAAGTAGTAGTAGTCCCTAGTCCGTGACTCCGTGCTCGCATGCGTGTACTCTGATGTGACTGTTAGTTCGAGCTCCACCGATCGAGGCCAACGGTCGATTGGTCTCGGGATCCACGTCCTGAGACACCTAACCGTTCTATGGTTGGTGAACTCCTGTCGCACAGCATCATAAAAGAGAGGTAGAAGCTCGGGCACTAGGCACCTAGGTTCTTGCCCTATTCGATCTAAAGAGAAGGGTGCTGTCAGCGATGGGGAGCCGCCACCGACTTCACCGTCGCCTCTGCACCGCTGCTACAACGTTCGTGACTTCACCGCCATGGATGGCTCCTCATCCTTCAAGCCCGATGGTCAGGCTTCTACATCTCTCTCCCTCTCCCGAGTACACTACTAGTTGTTTTATCCCAAAATACCAATGAATCAACCCGTAGATGTACTCCGGTTGTTCCTAAGAATCTATCAGTGACATCGCCGTCGACCGTTGGATCCGGCGAGCGTGCAGTGCCGGGCAGATGGGGATGGAGATGGAGATCTGTATCGCTTGCATGCACAGCAGTACAGTACGTAGGAGAATCCAGGAGCTAGCGTAACAGTGGACGGATCGGATCCCCGGCCGGCAAACGTCCATCGATCGATCAACAGGGTTATTAGATATTAATATAATGCAATATATGGGCAGCGTCAATTCTCGCGTCGTTCTTACCCGTTTGGGTGTAGCAAGCTTTTTCCCCATCTGATCTGAAAATCGACCGCGGGCTCTAAGACTGACTCCAACCGTCGTTACCCAAATAGGATATGCATTTGTTGTTTTGGGTCTTGCAGGAAAAATAGGTCAGCCACCCAAACGTTGCATGTTCCAACAGGTGACCCAAAGACAGACGACCGAGCACGGCCGGTTTCATTCGCGGGCACGCCGTGAAAGTTTCCGCGGGAAACAAAGCGTGCGGACTGAGTGCGAAACTACGGGTTCCTCGAGCGGGATTATTTGCCGCCCCAGCTACGTGAAGGGACTCGAGGCGGCAGCGGCGAAGCCGACGCAGGCTCACTCGATGAACCGTCTCCACAAGGCCAACGTTGGCGCACAAGAGTCCATCGGAGAGTGCAGGTAATCTGATTTTCTGGCTATTTGCTTGTTCGATCCTTTAGGGCTTGTGCGTTTTGGCCCAAATCCAAGTGGATTGGAGAGGATTAAAGGGGATTAGAGAAATTTTGATTTTTATAGAGGATGAAATCCCTCTGAATCCTTTCCAATCCCTCTTAATCCCATGATTTGCGGCTAATTTGTTCTTAAATCGGCTTGGCTTTAGACCTCGACTGCGCTAGTATTGGCCATGGCTTGGAGTTACGTAAAAATGTCAATGTTCGGGACAGCCGCAGCATACTCTAACGATGATGAGATCATAGCCGCGGTGGCCGTCCTCACCCAGATGCCACAAAAACGCCCTTGGGGAGGTTCAGTCCCAGGCCACAAGACATACAAGCGTGATCGACTTGCAGCAGACTGGCAGCTGAATCAGGACTACTTCATTGAACATCCACTTTACAATGAGGAGCATTTCAGAAGGAGGTACAATCTTTGGTCCAGTTTCTATGTCCATGACACTTTGTTTTAATTTGATAAAAAATTGTAATTTTTGGCTGTAGGTTTCGCATGAGACGGGAATTGTTCCTTCGGATAGTGGATGAGGTCACAGCCAAAAATAGGTTTTTCCAACAGAGGAGGGATGCTGCTGGGCAATTAGGATTCTCTGCTCTTCACAAGTGCACGGTGGCTCTGAAGATGCTAGCATATGGTGGCCCATCTGATGAGTTGGATGATCATTTGAAAATGGGAGAGAGTACTGCCCTCGAGACCCTGAAGGAATTTGTGATGACTGTGGTCAAGTTGTTTGGCAAAGAATTTCTTCGTCCTCCTAGAAGTGAGGAGATAGAGCACATATTAAGCGTCAATTTGGCCAGAGGTTTCCCGGGAATGATAGGCAGCATCGATTGCATGCACTGGGAATGGTCTAGCTGCCCAACTGGTTGGCAAGGCATGTACAGAGGGCATAAAGGCAAGCCAACTTTAATACTTGAGGCAGTGGCAACAGAGGATCTTAGGATTTGGCATGCTTACTTTGGTTTACCGGGGTCTCACAATGACATTAATGTTTTGCATCGTTCGAATGTTTTTGATGATTTGGCTAACGGGAGGGCACCCTCTGTTGAGTTCCATGTCAATGACAACATCTATTCCCTTGGATACTATCTAGCAGATGGCATCTATCCCGAGTGGGCTACACTAGTGAAAAGCATACCAATGCCAGTTAGCAACAAGCAAAAAGTTTTTTCAGAGCGACAAGAGTCATGTAGAAAGGATGTGGAGAGAGCTTTTGGTGTCCTACAGGCTAAGTGGAAAATCTTGCATAGGCCAGCTCGTTTATGGAATCCAAAAGTACTTAATTCCATCATGCGTGCTTGTGTCATACTTCACAACATGGTCGTTGAAGATGAGCGCGGGGTTCAGCTACCGATTGTGCACCCATCAGAATGGCCTGGAGTGGCTGACCCACCTATTAACCAGGATAGAGAAATCCAGGGAGTTAGAAACTTGTTGATGCACAAAACATTATTCAGGACAGAGAGACGGCAGCATTGCTTCAGCACGACCTGATGGAACACTTGTGGAAGCTATACGGCCAATGCTCTGGTCCTTTTGCTCCTAATCACAGGAACATAAGTTTGTAGTTGTAGGTTCAGTTTCCTGATGTATTTTGTTGACAGACTGATCATAGAGTCTGTAAGTGTAGGCTCAGTTGCCTGATGTATTTTGTTGGCAGCTCACGTGTTTCTAAAGTGTAGTTGTAGGAACTATATATACTAGTTGCCTGATGATCCTAATTACAGGAGCTTTTGTATTTTGTTGTCTAATTATAATAAATATATTACATTTCGAAGCTACCCATTTCCCCCCCTATTTTTACCGTATGTAAGACAAACTGACAGAGTTTCAGTATCCCCTATTTTTACCGTATGTATGACAAACTGACAGAGTTTCAGTATCCAGTGGCTTTTCAAGCAATATCTGCACTATTGCAGCACCAACTCCCAGCCGGCCACCTCCCAGCCAAGACAATACTGCAGCACCACCTCCCAGCAAAGAAAATATTGCACTATTGCAACACCACCTCCCAGCCAAGAAAATATTGCAGCACCACCTCCCAGCCTGACAGTGATTCCAAATCCAATCACAACCAAGCATATTGCAAAGAGAAGCCACAAATAGACCTTCAGCTGCAAAGTGAAACTGATAGACTGAACACAGTACATTACCATAAGCCACAAATAGTTGCACACATGAAGTTCACAAGGCTGAACAAAGTACATTGCCAGATTATAGGAATAGTTGCATACAATACATAAGTTCACGATTCAATATAACAGGTGTTCACAACAATATATGGTGTTCTACTCAACTAAATGAAAGTTGCACACACAGTACAAAGGTTCACGACAGATAACAGGAATAGATTCACATGATACAAAAGTTCAACTCAAGTGAACTTTTTTGAACATATATTCAACACACACGTTCCTTAGTCTTCATTGTTCGAGGGGCCGATGAACCCTCTGTTCTCCATGATTTTCCGCTGCATGCCAAGATAATAGTTTTTCAGATAAGCGGGGACCTTCTCAATGTCAACCGACATAATACTAGCCTCAGCTGTGATCAGTTGAGCCTCTGATTCCTTCTCCCTAATCTTATTTTCCTTCTTTTGCTGTTGCATACTCATCTTCATATGCTTCTTCTGAAGGTCAAAAAGATCCCTTTGAATCTTAATTTTTTCATCCTTCCTGCTAAGGATTTCAGCCATTTGCTGGTCTTGCTTCTGTTCGGTCTTCTCTGATTTCTCCTGCAACCGCTGCAGGACTTCAACAGCCGTACTGGATGATGAGGTCTCTGCGAAGCTCTTTGATCTACGCCTCTTCGCACTATCCCTGCCCTCAGGCCGTGATGTGTATGTATTGTCATTCCCAGATTCTGCATGGCCTTGAGTTGCAGGAGATGGCATTACATCAGGTGATGTAGAGTTGTTTAGCTCAAGAAACTTATTGTTCCATTTGGCCTCCTTTTGAAGTTTTTTCCAGCAATGCATGATGGTAAAAGGTTCTGTCCTCTCGTACATTTTTACAGCATCATCTATCTGCGCATATGAATATAGATTACACTGGTGAAAGCCACTTACTATATAGAAAGTAAAACAAAGCAAGCTATAGAAACCAGATAGATAGATATGCAGTGCCTACAGTTTTTGGCTCAAGAAAGGGACAAGCAGATGAAGCAACTGATGTCAAGCACAATTGCAAGAAATTAGAAAACAATGCTGCAAACAGTTTATACCATACTTGCCACGAAACTGATTGACTGATACCAACATTATATTAGAAACTTCATCAACTGACAAAAAATTGTGAATGAACAAATAGGCAAGCACAGCGAGCTGTTAAGTAACTCAAGTCTGACAGAACTAAGCCTGACACAAGGAACTGAAAAAAAACATGATGTCAACATGAAATTGGGAACAATATGCAGGTACAGACATGGCATCACACACAAGATATCATAAGGAGATTCAGATTTAAACTAAAACCAGAGCTCGCATCCTCCATGTGTTTAGAAACAAAACCTATAGGGTTTTGGCTCTCAAGAAAGCAGATGAAGCAACTGATCACAATTCACAAGCACTATTGCAAGAAATTAGCAAGCCATGCTGCCAACAGTTTATACTGAAATCATTCTCGCATTGAGGTGCTAAAGAATTGAACAGAGTATTCAAAGCAATGAACCAAAGATCTATTGAAAATAAACATATACAAATTAGAGAGATGGAGGACAACATCAGTGAAAGTATACCTGATCCTGCTCATTTTTTCCGCTCTCATTCAGCCTATCAATAGATTCTTTGAGCCCACAGAACTTGTTCATCGCTCTTTGGATCAATGCCCACCTATGTTGAATCGCAATCTGGCTACGGTTGGACCCTTCTGGCTTATGCTCATTGAAATAATCATGCATCCTCTTGTAATAACCACCCGAAGTCTGATTCACACCTACAAGACACCATGTTATTTGGGCATCAAAGGGACAAAGATTTCTTAAAAAACGTTGTAAACTATTACCAGTAATAGGGTCTTTGCTAATATTCAGAAATGCCGAACACACCATAATGTCCTCCTCGTTGGTGAATGCAGTTCCTCTCCTAGCCACTTTTCCCTTTTTTCGGGGCCTCTGTGCTTTCAATGTTGGAGCGTCCTGAGACACATGGTTGTTGTCAATGGAGAACCCCTGACTAGGTTGCCCATTCATAGGTGGGCCAGACATCTAGGAGGAGCCATGCATGTTGAACTAGTCATAAGAAGAATTGTTAATCATCGATTCATTGATATATAAATAGAACAAACCATCAGATTCATGGCTGCAATAAACCTGGGGGTCTGGATGAACATCTAGAGATTGCAAAGCAGCAGAATAACCAAAAGCCCATTGATCTGCCCCAAACATTTCTTTAGATTCACCAGGGTGCCCACTTGAGCCACTAAAAATGTTATCCATCCTCCTATTGCAACAAAGATACAATTAAACTTGGCACAAAATATGCATAGAACTTAACACATAGGCATACATGCATGGTACATGATTCTTTGCATCATAGGAGAAAGGGATTTGGTATTGAATTTATGTAAACATAGTTCTCTGTTTCACAGGGGGGTAATCTGCTACTAAATCACAAGCAGGTTCCCAATCCATCCCCAAATCCTCAAACCAGCAGAGCCGGCAAGGACACAAGTAGCAGGGTCAGCTGGTTCTCCATCCATCCCCAAATCCCCAAACCAGTGAATCACTAAATCAATCCATCACCTACAAGGCGGGCTGCCCAGGGAGCTGCGGCTACCGGCGCAAGCGTGCGGTGGCGGCGAGCGGCGAGAGCGGAGCCACGGAGGCGCAGTCGAGCGACAGCGGCAGCGGCAGGCCAACGGCGGCGCAGTCGAGCGGCCCCGGCAGCGCAGGCGAGCGGTGCCGTAGAGCGGCGAGCAGCTAGGACGGAGCCGCAGAGGCAGGAAACGGAGGCGCATTCGAGCAGCAGCGCAGGCGAGCAGCAGTGGCAGTGGCAGCGCAGGCGAGCAGCAGCGCAGGCGAGCGGCAGCGGCCTCACGTCGTCCTCCTGCCTACGGTGGGGTTCGAGTCGTACCTTCGAAGCCTAGCTCGGTGATGCCGCCGAGGCCGAGACGCTGACGGCCCAATCGCCTGCGCGTGCGTGTTCCTCTTCTTTCCCCTCCCGCGAAACGGTTGCGGACTTGCGGTCGACGAGAGAGAGAGAGACGAACAGATGACCTATATTTGGGTCTCGACTTGCTGCCGATGCAAAATGCATCGTTCATTTGCCTATGCCGTTGGACGTTGTTTTTTTGTGTTGAACGATGCAAAATGGGTTTGGGTGCCGTAATGGCTGCCCGGTTGGAGACAGTCTAACAGCACGGAATAAGCAAGCGACCATGGTGGCCCATTGGTGGGGGCTTCCACGGTTACGCCTCCAGGAACAACTGGGGACGCAGTAATCAAAGCTGCCGATTGATGACGATGAGTGATGATATAGACGACAACAACAACAAAAAAAACCACTCTTTATTTACCATATGTTACTTTTTTCACGATAATGCTTCAGTGAGGGTGCCACCCCGACGCGCGGCCATGGCCGCCACTGACTGAATTCGAAGTAGGGCCAGGTCTCCCTAGGCGCCGGCGGCTCGCTCCCCCACCCCGACGCCCTCCTTCCCACCCCGATGGCCCCTTCCCCGACCCCGGCACTCGATGTGGAAGCGGTGGCCGCACTGCGGCAGCGCGCGGGCCATCGTCGTCGACCGTCGCGGCGGTCCTTGTCACGCACCACCGGCGATGCCCAGGCTCTGGAGCAGCCACCGCCGCCGACCATCGGTGGCCGAAATCGACCGACGACGCAACCTTCGCCTCTCCTATGTTCCCTGACCCCTGGTGGCTCCTTCACTCACACCGGCATCCTGCCCCACCGAGAGCCCCCAATGCCCGCAGATAAGGCGGCCATGGCAGTTCCCGCACCAGGCTCTCTCTCTCCCCCTATGTTGCAATTGTATGTTTCAATTGTTTCAGGCGTTTCAGAGGTATGTTGCATTTGTTTTATATGGATGTTGCAAAAGTAGATCGGGGGATGTTGCATATGTTGTAATTGTTTCAGAGGCATGTTGCAAGAGTATGTTTCGAGTGTTTCAAATGTTTCAGAGGTATGTTTCATCTATGTTTTTTCGGATGCATGTTGCGATTGTGTTTATCCGTATGTTGCATATGTTTCACACATATGTTGCATGTGTTTTATTAGGATGTTGCGTATGGTTGCAATGGTTTTCAAGTGTGTTTCAAGTGTGTTTTTCAAGTGTTTCAGAAGCAGATTTCAAGTGTTTCAACTGCCTTCAGACGTATGTTGCAACCGTTGTATTTTGATGTTTTAAAAGTAGATCGGGTGTTGCATCTCTCCTCCTCCCACCTTGTGCTGCATCGTCTCTCCCGGAGCTGGCAGGGCATCCATACAAACGAGGGATGGGCGATGGGCGTGGGATGAGGGAGCTGTGTGCGTCAAGCGCAAGCGAGGGAGCTCCGTACGGATGAATGCTGCCTCCGGAGCGGGATGGACGCTGGGCGGAGGGGCTGCGTACGTCGCAGTTGGGAGCAAGGGCGTAGGCGCATGGTGACGTGGGGGCATGCTCTCCTGTTGCGCAGGCGCAACAGACGCAATTCTGTTTCGATTTACGTGAGGGGCGCGCGGATGCGTCGAACGGGAGCCGCGTCCAGACGCAGGCCTAGGGCCGGACGTCCGGGCGCTAGGTTTGCCATTTTCCCCCTCTTAGAGTTGGATTACGAGGCCCCATTCACTATAGGATCGGAGTGGTTACAACAACTGCGGGGTACATCCCCCGTTGGTTCAAAATAAAACCGTCAATTGTAAGTTATTACTGTCGGTTGTTATGTAGTATAAAAAATAAGATCGTTTGGAGGGGCTCCTTCTGGCTCTGGTTGTGGCACTGTAGTGGAGCCAAGAGGAGCACCAAATATCCAGCTCCATCGGCTCTTCCTCTTCGTAGTTCATTTTGACCCGAGCTAGAGTCGTTTTTCACAGCTACGGTACTATTCGACAGTACTTGGGAGCCGGAGCACCTGTGTGAGCCTCTCCAAGCGGACCCTACATCTCGTAATGAGTTGGCCGGCTCCTTCACTTCTCTCATGGTACGGCGAGCCCGGTGGCATGCGCCAATTGCAAGGGCAGGTGACGGTGACATCAGCTATGAACCGCTATCGTTTTTACGCGTTTTGTGATTTGTGAAGAGGGCGACACTCTCGGTTGCTCGCTCGACAATGTTGTTTTTATTTTCCTTTCTGTGTCCGAGAAATTTCCTTTTTAGGTTAGGCTGTACAATTTTTTTGTTCAATATGGTAGGACTCTTCTTTCCATATTACTATTGGATTATGACGTTTGGTTTTGTTGACATCAAAAGTATGGTATGGACTTTTGATATAATTAGTCTAGTCTGTCAGATAATCATAAACTACACCTATGTATACATACTCATATTATACTGTTTCAGATATACTCCTATGTCCTGTTAGAGAAAAACAAATTTGAAAATTTTGTACATGTGTGCCCCTAGCTAGCTCGTGTGGAGAAGGCCAATCAGGTGCTTAATTAAAAAGGGACGCCGACGCACAACATTCAGGTCCTCCTACTTTTAAAGTCACTTTGGATGCACCCAAACGCCGTCGGATCACGCGCGTATCGTCCCCATTAACTCCGGTAATGTCTCCCGGGATTCGTTTCATAAATGAGGGCGCGAGTAGGGGCCGGGCGACGGCGAGTAGTGAAAGTGTACGTACGGGCCATCATTTGTTGCACCTCCGATCTGCCATTAAAGGAGTAATTAACCCGCTTTGCGCTTTGCGCGCGCCCGCGGCGCGATAGCGTACGTGGTAATAATAGTAGGCGTAAACACCAGGTGCCAGGCCGCCGCGTCACCATGAATAGCGTCGTCGACGGCAGTCGGGCAGGTCGACCGAGGTCCGTCAAAGCTGCCATTGATCACTGTTTGATGCTAGTATATCGCAATAATGAGGTCGCAGATCGCACCATTAGTCGTCGTCCATGGCGCCATTAACTCATCGGTGGAAGCTTTTAGACCGGCGGCCGGCCGCCCGGCGGCGGGGGCCCCGGACCAGGCGCAGAGGCTGTTGCCGCGACGGGCGACACGATGGGACTCGCCGGATCCTTCGACGGACTATTAAGGCGACGGCATCAGTTAATGACGAGTTGATGGCGATGTTTGTACGGGTCCATGGATATATATGGATGCATATATGGGCACGCGAGCATGGCCGCCACTGAGATTCTGCCGACTTTAAATATAAATCGATTGGTCGGGAGGTATTTGTATTTGTAGGAGGGAATTCTTGAAATCCAAGTGATGAGATGAGGGGCTCCGGCTCCATTCGCTTCGCTGAAAAAACAAACTGAAATACCGTTTCGACGGTTTATTGTGAGAAAAAAACATTGTTCCGGCTAAAAAAATAAGCTGAAAAAAACAGATTATAAGAGAAACGAATAGGCCAAAGGACTATTTATGTGGGGGAAAAACTACCAGAATAGTTAACCCTGTTGTAGTACTACGAATCTTTCAATTAGCAAATAAAGAAAAAAGTGCCGTACGTGTCCTGTACATATGGCGTTGATGATGTAATGCGAACACTATGGACGCAATCTTTTGTTACAAGATAACAAAGAGTACAGTTATTCAGATCAGAGGACTGTTGTTACGTTGTCCACAACATTACTCATACATCATCCTCCTTCACCCATCACCAAAAGTTGACAGCCCTTTTAATTTATTGTGCACCCAGATGTTCATTATTGACTCATCATCAAGAAGTTATACCAGGATCATCAATTGGTTAGCCCGATCGCCAACACATCCCGGACTTTAATTCATAATATACTCCGTAGTACGTAGTAGTATTGCAAAAAAGAAAACAAAAACATCTGACAACTGCACTTTAAGTGGCGGATTCAGCGAATTATCTACAATTTTGATCATTATAGTTAGCTACAAGCTACTAGCTAGCTAGCTTAAGGTGCAGCGGTAGGCAGCATGTAGCACCAAGGTACCGTTTAGTTTCACTTTATTTTGTAAAAATTTTCAAGATTTTTCGTCACATCGAATCTTTGGACGTATGCATGAAGCATTAAATATAAGTAAAAAATAAAACTAATTACACAGGGCCTGTTCGCTGGTTGGGGCTGGTGCTAGTTTGGGCTGGCTGGTACTGGTTTTTGTGAGAGGAAAACACTGTTGGCTGGCTGGTTTGGGCTGGCTGAAACCAACAAGCGAACAGGCTGACAGTTTAGACGAAATTCACGAGACGAATCTTTTAAGCCTAATTAGACTATGATTGGACATTAATTATTAAATAACAACGAAAGTGCTACAGTACCATTTCGCTAAAAAATTTGTAAACTAAACCAGCCCCAAATTAAAAACACGTACGTCTGTGCTACGACGGCGAGTACGTGCATCATCATCATTCGCGTCACGCGTTTTTGGTATCTCGACCCGTCTCTCTCATCAGGACATACAGTGTGTATACGTGCATCACGCATTCATACGCACGTGTACTGATTCAAATCGTCTCGTAGCACAACATTCGATCGCATGCACCTCTAGGACGACGAAGAGAGATGAATGAATGATGCACTAGTAGCTAGCCGTACGTGCGCACGCCACATGCATGTAGCTATAGACTCTTTTTTCTCTCGAACTGATCGATCGATGGCATTGCCATTGCCATTGCCATTGCCATGCACGACGTCCGTCATGCCAACGCGTCAACTTTTTTTCGGAATCGATCGAGAAAGCTAGCTTTGGGCCGCGGTACACGTACGAGCCGCGCTATTACGTCCTTGGATCCGGCAGATCGAGCTGCACAAGCGCAACACAATGCACGCGGACGTAACTCCACGGATTTTGCCAATATTGGCGTCAGGCTGTGCCAAGATATCGATGCGTGATCACCATTCATCGCGTCTCGATCTTTTTCCCGCCCTGCTGCCCAACGCAACGCACTACAGGAAACTGGCTCTTTGCCGACTGCAATTTTCTTTGCCAACTGTTTTTTTTCGACACTCGGCAAAGAGGTCCCTTTGCCAACTGGAATTTCCTGCAGTCGGCAAAGCAGGATTTGCCGACTGCCTGGATTTGCCGACTGCCAGGCAGTTGGCAAATAATTGCAGTCGGCAAAGGCAGGCCATGGTTGACGCCATCCACACCGTCACCTTTGTCGACTACCACTCCGTCAGCAGTCGGCAAAGGCGCAGGCTTTGCCAACTGCCATCCTCCCTGGCAGTCGGCAAAGAATTTTTATTTTTTTTGATTTTCGATCCCAGTTTTTTGTGTTGGCTTGGTACAGTAATTACATGATATATTCCAAGTTTGGGGTCATTTTGATTTATTTTGCTATATTCCGTAGATTTTTTCTGTTTCTTTGATTTTTTCCGACAGCTCCAGATTTGAACTGCAGGTACATGAAATAATGGAATCCGGCCATTCAGAAAATGATATTCATGATGTTTGGAGCATGTTGAGGCCGTGTGCGGGGCCTCGCGTGAAATTTCGACCGTGTTGGTGTCGGAACACGCCGACCCACGCGCGTGAAAAGTGTTTTTAAATTTTATAAAATCGAAACGGAGTCCGAAAATGACGAAACTTGACGACGTGTCTTGTCATCGCATGCGGAGGCTGTGGTAAAAATTTGAGAAAGTTTCGAGCAAGTGGCGACGTCGGGTCGCTAAAACCTGGACATCTCCACATGTGATAAGATGTCCAGGTTTTAGCGACCCGACGTCGCCACTTGCTCGAAACTTTCTCAAATTTTTACCACAGCCTCCGCATGCGACTGACAAGACACGTCGTCAAGTTTCGTCATTTTCGGACTCCGTTTCGATTTTATAAAATTTAAAAACACTTTTCACGCGCGTGGCTCGGCGTGTTCCGACACCAACACGGTCGAAATTTCACGCGAGGCCCCGCACACGGCCTCAACATGCTCCAAACATCATGAATATCATTTTCTGAATGGCCGGATTCCATTATTTCATGTACCTGCAGTTCAAATCTGGAGCTGTCGGAAAAAATCAAAGAAACAGAAAAAATCTACGGAATATAGCAAAATAAATCAAAATGACCCTCAAACTTGGAATATATCATGTACTTACTGTAGCAAGGCAACACAAAAAAACTGGGATCGAAAATCGAAAAAAAAAATTAATTCTTTGCCGACTGCCATCAGTGGCAGTTGGCAAAGAGCCTTTGCCGACTGCCAGGGAGGATGGCAGTTGGCAAAGCCTGCGCCTTTGCCGACTGCTGACGGAGTGGCAGTCGGCAAAGGTGACGGCGTGGATGGCGTCAATCATGGCCTGCCTTTGCCGACTGCAATTCTTTGCCAACTGCCTGGCAGTCGGCAAAGCCATGGCTTTGCCAACTGCCTGGCAGTCGGCAAATCCAGGCAGTCGGCAAATCCTGCTTTGCCGACTGCAGGAAATTCCAGTTGGCAAAGGGACCTCTTTGCCGAGTGTCGAAAAAAAACAGTTGGCAAATAAAATTGCAGTCGGCAAAGAGCCAGTTTCCTGTAGTGATAGCATATATCTAAGTGCATAGCAAAAGCTATGTACGCAAAAAAATCAAAACATCTTATAATTTGAAATGGATAGAGTAGTTTCAATTCTTACAATGTCATTAAATTTTGTAAATAATTCGTTATAAATATTGGTCAATGCAAGTGGCATTTCGAAGACTGTAAATAAAAGACTACTAGTGTCAAATATTGTTTCATTACGAAATGAGAAAGAGAGAATATATGCATGACAAGACGCTTCTTGTATTCAAAAGATTTTGGCATGATTTCATTCCAGTAGGTGTTTGTCTCAGCATATTTTGTTTTTTGCGAGATGCATTACAATCTGCGCCTATATGAGATGCACTACAGATGGGGGATCAGATGCGGAGCTTCCGCTGCATTCAAGAAAGACCGAGATCGACATCAAAGAGGGCACGACGAATTGACGATCTGCCGAAATCGAATTGCTCCAGCTGCTGTCAGAACGAAGTCGGACCAACTTTGAAAAGAACTTTGATATTGTTCTGGGATGAAACCAAGTATATCTAAAAGTAAAAGTTTGAGAAATATTTCGCCCTACGAAAATTTCGAAATGTACGTTTAGAATTACATATATACTCCTGGCGCCATTATTGTTATCTGGGCTGGAAAGCCCAGCAACATGTCCCATGGTTTTGAGATCCGTAATTCTCTTGGCCCAGCGCGCACCGGAGGCGGTTTCGTTCGCGAATCATTTTCTGTTCTTCTCCTACCTTGGTATTTTCGCACTTCCTCTGCTATGGTCGCACCGTGTGTGAATGGCGACGGTGCATGCATCATGCATGACAGACACGGAAGCTTTTGGCAAAGGTGAAAGCTAGCTGCTAGCATCTCTCGTCCTGCCTGCCTTGCCTGAGCAGACGAGACGAGTCCATTTCTCAATTCCCGAAACGCCGCTCTGAATCCGGTCAAAGAAAGAAAGCCCGCAAGCAGCCATGCAGATCTGCACGTAGTACTTGCTAGCTAGCTAGCTACTGCACCGCATCATCGATGACGCCTGGCTGCCTGGCTGCCTCTCCATCGATCGACGCAGCATCCGGCATGAAGGCGATTCGCCTTTCCGCGTCGGTTTCTTCCTTGCTGTTTCCTTCTGCCGCCTGCGAGGAGTAGTGCGTGCGACCAAGCGGCGGAGAAAACAAAAATCTCCAGGAGGATATGGTCCCTCCAATACTACATGCATTGACGGTGGTACTCTACTCTACTACGGTCTTCGCCCCCGGCCTGTTGCTGTTTGTTGGTCGTGCGTGGTGGCTGGCATGCATGGCGAAATGGCATCCAGTTCCCGAGATAGCCGAGCCAGTAGCGTCTGTTTCTGCCTTTCCAACGCATCCAACATGTGCGCAATGCTCCGTCCGTCCACGGGTGCCGACTGCCGAACGAGGCCTCAACTGAATGAAAAATAAAATAATCTTTGCTTTTTGTCTCTCACCTCGACGTAACGCATGCACACAGCTTCCTCACCTTCCTGCTCCAACCACGCTTGCAGCCCCAAGCCAGTCAGTTGCTGGTCAAACCAAGCAAGCATCCTGCATCCACCGGCCGGCGCCAGGCGGTCGATTGGTCGAATGTTCCCGTTCCCGTGCTGTCCTGTCCCTGACGACCAGAGAGATGCCGCAAGCGTGCGTGCGTGCATGCGAGCGTGCGCCATTATTCCTTTCAACGTCCATGTGATGCGATGCCCGGTAAAGTAAATTTTGCCCGCATTTGCATCCGCCTACCCTGCCCGAGCAGATTCCAGGCCCCAGCGCTAAGCAATTCAGGCTTCAAGGGCTTCAACGCTCAAAAACAATGTCGCTTGCATTGCCAAGAAACTGAAACCCTTTCCTGGTTGGAACAAATTAGAGAGCCTTCACATGGCCGCTCTGCTTTGGCCTTTTAGGTGCTTGTTTGCTTGACGTCTTCCTGACTTTCCTGTGCTTTCCTGTGAACGTGAAGAAATATCGAAGCCAAATGCTGTTAGATGTTCGTCAGTACCAACGGATCGGTTAGAGCGGTCAGAGTCAGAGAGGTTCCTCCCATCGTTACTATATATAGGTATTCGTTTTCCACAAACAAGAATCGCCGTATGGTTAGACACTTTCCAGGTTCTCCATCGTTGTTCGTCTCTTTCCAGGTTCTCCATCGTTCGTCTCAAGAATCTGCTAGTTTCTTTGGCTCCTGGCATCTAGGTTCCACAGCTCCGTCCTGAAATATAGCACACGTTCTAGCCTTTGTCGGACAAAATAAGAGAGAGTGCAACTCACTTAACTATCTAATCGATTAAAATCTGATTCTATTCCTCATAATTAAAGAGTCGTACCAAAATATGGCAAGTAGTGAATCACGTATTTCTGTTGAGTAAACATTTTCTTTTCTTCCCTGAGTTCCTTTATTTCAGGACAAATTTCAAATGTCACAGCGCGCTACATTTATTACGCATGATGGAGTACTATCTCTGTTTCAAATCAAAAGATTAAAAATGCATATTTTGGTTTACAATGAGTCAAACTTCCTTTTTAGGGGCCTGTTTTAAAAAATATTAACATATAGTACACTATTCCAAATAGGTATATCATATAAATATATTCTATGATTAGTCTGATGTTAGTATTACTTTTTTTTATAGAGTTTGTTAAATTTTAAAATATTAATTTGATTTTTGGGGGGAAAACGAATTGCATCACACACAAAGTACAAAGTTGCCTTGTGCTTTTGATTGCGACAAAGAAATCGGCAACACATGCTAACCGTACGTACCATTCTAGTAATTAATCAAATGTGAGCAACCAAAAGCTACTCGATGGTGATGAGTACTCACGAGACAAGGCAGATATTGTAGGTACAACATTGTCTGTCAGCTTCTCTGGGACACGGTATGTGCATTCATATAGAATCTATGCCTCTGCATGATACTCGATGCAAAATGGCCGGTTTCTCATCTAGCTAGAGTAGAACTTTCTCTGATCCAAAGGTCAAAAGTTTTAGGTCATCAACAGACTAATGGCGATACTTATGTTTAAATTAAACTAAAGCTACAAAACTACACCTTGGGACCATTTTGACGACCAGCATCAAATGGGTAGTTCCAGCATTTTAATACTGTGGCTTGGAAGTACTCACATGTACTTTGACAATAAGTATGAACGTGATGTGATCGATCAGGAAATCCAAGTTGGGCTTTTTTCTAAGAACAATTGAAGTTGGCAAACTACAACGCCTTTTTTTTAATTCTGAAGAAACCATTTTATAGCATTTACTGTGATATTCCTCTTTTCCATATGGTGTTTGCCGCCTGTGTTTCAAGATTGCTGATCATATCAAGATCATTGGCAACTTTAACATGTGCTAAATTATGAAATCAAGCAAAAGAATCTATGCCTGACAAGACAATATATATTCTTCTGTTCACCATTTGACTTTTGCTGTTAGACAAGACACTTCTTTAGATATACCGTAAGTAATATGATAGTTACATTGATCAAATATGCTCACTTAGGCACGGTGCTTGTCAAGATAGGATATTTTCTGTCTATATAGATCGTCATTGTATCTGACGATGAAGTGATTTAGGTCAGAAAATCTCGTGTCGCCGTCCTTTAGAGATATAAATACATGCACAACTTCACTTTCTTCTCCATATATTCTTCTAACAAAGACGACAGGCACAATCTTTATTTAGCATCACGTGCGTCGTTTCATGTTCCCAATGCACGGTCACATCGGATGTTTGATATTAATTAGGAGTATTAAATATAGACTAATTATATAAATGAAGACTAATTCACGAGACGAATATATTAAGCCTAATAAGACCATGATTAGCGAATGTGATGCTACAGTACATGGATTACACTACTGCAGAATAGCACTTCACTGCCGGCCTCATCATTGTCGGAATTAGGAGAACCGGCAGTATTGACCCTTCACTGCCAGTTCTTGGCTCTGAAAATCAGAAATTGATTTGGGATGTGACCGAACCGGTAGTGATGATAACTATCACTGTCAATTTGTGTCTCTAACCGACAGTAGCTTGACGACCACATATCACTGCCGGTTTAAGCCAAGAGCCGACATTAATTGGGCTCTATCACTGTCGGTTCTAGCCAAGAACCGACGATGATAAGCCTACAACATAAAAAGGCTGCAGCCGTCCTCTCCTTCCTCCTCTCTTCCATCCCGAGAACAGAGGCGTGCATTTGGGCCCTTTCCTCCATTGTTGTGGCTGCTCTTCACTATGAAGCTAGCGCTTGGATTTTGAAGAATGGCTTGATCTTTTGGCTTTGAGGTTAGTAACAAACATCCACTCCTTTGATTTTGTTGCTTAATTAGCTTTGTTTTGGTGGCTACATTGCTTGATTCTCATTCTAGTTCTTTCTCCATTCTAGAGAGCACTTTTTCAATTGGATATTTGTTCAAGGCACAAATTATGATGAATCCATCATCCTAAAGGTTAGTGTCTATGAACACATTTAAATTCCTAGCTAATTATTCCATGGTGGCCAAGATCATCATTGTTAGTATGTGATGATATAATTAGTTCTTAGAAGTAGAGTAGATTCTTTTACAATTTATTGAGAAAATTAATCTATGTGTCACATAACAACACATTGTTTGGAGATACATTATTGTTTATTATCTTGTCTCCAATTTTAGACTTTTTTTAAAAAAATTAGTGTCTCTATTTTTATATGGCATGGAGTAGAATAATTGTTCTTCATTATTGTACAATAATTTTTTTATGGGGCTGCATTTTTTAATTTATATGGGCATTGTTTGGAGCTACATTGTTGTTCATGATTATGTCTCCAATTTTAGTCTTTTTTAAAATAAGCGTCTCTATTTTCATGTGGCATGGAGTAGAATAGGTGTTCTTCATTATTGTGCAATAATTGTTTTTTACTATGATTTTAAATTTATAGGGCCGGGGTTACTAATTTTAATTTTCTAATAATTAGTGTACAATAATATTTTCCAAAAATAGTACTTTTGAGCTACAATTGTTGTTCATGAAGCTCGATTTTTTATTAATTCTTTGTAATTACTGTCTCAATATTTTTTTTGCAGAGATGGATCGAGAGTGTATGCATCTGTCCTGAACGGACAAGCGGTACCTGCATGACATCAGTCAGTTTATCACCGATGCCAAAGCCCATGCTGGGAATGGGAACCCTGTCTTCTGTCCATGCAAAGATTGCAAGAATCAAATGAACTATCGTCAAATTGAGTCTATACGATCGCACTCGATTACCAGGGGTTCATGCCAAACTATACGATATGGACTATGCTTAGCGAGGTTGGTGTGAATGTTCCGCAGGAAAATGATGATGATGTGGACATGCCTGACGTAGTCATCCATGATGCTGATGAGGAACCCGGTGTCAATACAGAACCTATGACCACAGTAAATTATGTGTTTAGCAACACACTAGCTGACGACACCGAGGATAACGATGGTATTTCTCAGCTGCTACGTAATGTAAAGACCAGATGTCTTAGTGAAAGACAACTGAGAAAGCTAGAGAAAATAAAACAATATGGCAAAACACCATTATATAAGAATTGTCCAATGAGCAAACTGGAAGCCGACATCATGCAGTTAGAGTTCAAATCGACAAATGGATTAAGCGATAAAGGCTTCGATAGTTGTTAGGTATAATAAGGAAAATGCTCCTAGAAAAAAAAGTTACCAGAAAAGACATACTTGGCCAAGCAAATGATCTGCCCCATCGGTCTCGAGGTTGAAAAAAATCCACGCGTGTTCCAATGATTGCATATTGTACCATGAAGAAAATACAAAGACTTGAACAAGTGTCCCAAGTGTGAAGCTCCACGATATAAGGAAGGGCCGTCAGATGAGGGTACCAAGACCAGAGAAGGTCCCGTAAAGGTCATTTGGTATTTCTCTATAGCTTCCTGGGCGCATAGGCTGTTTATATGTGCAAAGTCAGCCAAGCTATTGCGCTGGCATGGCGAAGAGCGTAAGAAAGATACAATGACGAGACACCCCACCGATGGGCATGACTGGAGGACTGTCAATACTATGTTCTATAAGGATATCGGTGGAGAGGTAAGGCACATTTGGTTTGCTTTGAGCACAGATGGGATGAATCCTTTCGATCAGGTTAGAAGCAATCATAGCACCTGGCCAGTGACGCTCTATATATACAACCTTCAACCTTGGGTCTATATGAAGCGGTCATACATCCAGATGCCACTACTAATCCAAGGGCCCAGACAACCTAGGAATGACATCGATGTGTTTCTGGAACCAGTGATCGATGAACTAGTGGAGATATTTGAAAAGGGTGTGTCGGATGTTTGGGATGAGTACAAAAAGGAACATGTCACGATCAAGAGAGTACTTATCGCTATAATCACCGACCTGCCAGGTCGAGGTGCGTTATCCGAAGAGAAGACAAAAGGATATAATGGATATGTCGAGGGTTTGGACGACACCGATGAAGTAAATCTACGAAATAACTCAAAGATAGTTTATATGGGACAACGTGGTTCCTATCTAAGGATCATCCTTACCGCAGAAACATAAAAAGATTTCAATGATACTATTGAGAAAAGCTTAGCTCCAAAATATCGAGACGGGCCTATGATACTTCGAGAACTCAACAAACTGGAGGTTGTCCTTGGAAAGGGGGACAATGCAGTAGCAACGCTTGATGGGACCGTTTGGAAGAAAAAATCGATTTTCTAGAAACTACCTTACTAGCCATTTCTGAGTGTACGCCACTGTCTTAATCCCATGCATATCACTAAAAACATGTGCGCTAACACGCTTAACACCTTGATGGACACTAGGGCGACATCGAAGGATTCACTAGCCACACACATAGACATGCAACACTTGGGAATCAGGAAGGAGCTGCATCCTATGGAGCAAGAGAATGGCCAATTCGAACTTCTGGTTGCGTCATAGACATTGGAGAAGAAAGAAAAGTGTGCGCTTATTTCTTTATTCAATGAACTCAAAGTCCTGATGGGCTACTATGCGAACCCGAAGAGGCTAGTGAACATGAGAGAACTCAAGTTCAACTATGGCCCTATGAAGGCCCATGACTATCATGTCATTATGACTCAGTTGCTCCCTGTTGCCCTACGTGGTATCCTCTCCCCAAAGGTCCACACCCCAATCATAAAGTTGTGCTTGTTCTTCAACACGATCTCAAAAAAGGTCATTGATGTGTCCACGCTAGAGCAGCTGTAGCGGGACATAACTGAAACTCTTGTTAGGCTTGAGATGCATTTCCCACCGACTTACTTTGATATCTCATTACATCTGCTCATTCATCTTATTGACCAAATTAGAGCCCTTGGCCCAATGTACCTGCATTAGATGTTCCCTTTCAAACGATTGATGAAAGTTTTCATGAGGTATGTTAGGAACAGATTCAGGCCAGAAGGGGGCATGGTTGATGGATGGTCAACGGAGGAGACCATTGATTTCTACACATATTATCTAGACATCAAAAGGGTCGGAGTTCCAGAATGTCGTCACGAGAGAAGACTACATGACAAAGGAACGATCGGGGAGAAATCTGTTACAGTAGACGACCCTATTTCATTCAGATAGGCACATTTCACTGTTCTCTAGCAAGCCGAGGGTGTGATGCCATACATTGATGAGCACAAGCAATCACTGCAAACTCTGTATCCGAGCAGGTCACAGGCTTGGCTGGATACAAAATATAAGGAGGAATTTGTTAACTGGTTGCAGCACCGCTTCCTTGGAATAAAGTTGGGCAATCAACTGGATGCCTTAGCCAAGGGACCTTCGAGTACATATCTTAAGTACCAAGGGTATGAGATCAATGGATTCACATTTTACTCAAAAAAGTAAGATGGAAAGAGCACATACCAAAATTATGGTGTTCGTATTGATGCTCATGACGAAAACGGCAACGTGCAGGCGACATACTATGGTTTCATAGAGGAGATATGGGAGCTAGCCTACGGTCTATTGAAGGCATCTCTTTTTCACTGCCAGTGGGTCCGGCTCGAGGAAATCAATACAGACAGCGAAGGGTTCACTACCGTTGATCTCACTAAGACCGCATACAGAGATGACCCCTTCGTCCTTGCAAGAGATGCTATGCAAGTTTTCTATGCAAGGGACAACAAGACAAAAGAAAGGCTAAAAGTAGTCCTAGAAGGGAAAAGGAAGATTGTCGGTGTCGATGGAGTGACGGACAAAGAAGACTACAGGAGCTATCAGGAAATGCCTCCATTTGAGGCGAACGTACCCCTACCTATCCTTCAAGAGGGTGACGAACCTACTTATGTACGACTTGATCACAACGAGGCCCTCATTGTTGATGCACCTAAAGATAGATTATTGTTAACTATGTAATTATTATTGGGATGTTGTTCACCAACTATGTAATCTAATTTATATTTTGTACGCTTCTCTAAAATTAAATAATTGACTATGTAATCAAATATTGAGATGATGTTTAAAAACACTATTATTTGATAATTATAGACCATTAATTAATTATCATAGAATTAAATAATCAAGACACAAATATTTATATTATTTTACAATAAATTATATGTATTTACATGCACTAAACGGATAAAAGAAAAAACATAACCTAAACTAACGTAATCCCTAATGCTAGCGCAACGGTTAAGGCCCTATAATCTAGATCTCAAATTAATTGACTCCCGTTTAGATGATAAAAGAAAAAAAAAGAAAACCTACCTTGACGTACTCCCTATCACAGCGCAGTGGTAAATGCCACCTACTTGAAGCCCGCGCCCTTGGTTTGAATCCTAGGTGCGGCAAACTTTTTCTTATATTTTTACAGAATTAAATGAACCTCAACTTAAACTACAAAAATGATAACAAAACGTTTCCTAATGTAAATCCTCCTTTAATGCAGCGGTTAAGCCACTAATCCCTCTTTCTCGCTCTCTCGGTTCAAAACCCAGGCGGGACAATTTTTTTTATCCAGAGCCCACAGCAGTGGCTCTGCTTTAAAAAAATAAAAGCTGAGCGCCTACGACAGCGGCAGCTGCTTTGCTAGGCCTATCACTGTCGGTTTTTGCATAAAACCCGATAGTGATACATAGAATCACTGCTGGTTCTAAAAACCAGCACTAATGACCCATATCACTACCGGTTTTTTATCAAAACCGATAGTGATAAGAATATTCCCTCCACGGGCCAGCAGTGCTCCCGCTGATCACCATAGCAGGAGCACGGCTCCCACCTACCACGACAGCTGGCCTATAAAATGGCGTCCTGCTAGGGAGCCTCTCCATGGCTTGTTGGTTTTAGCTAGGGCTTATCAGCCATGATATAATGTTTTTCTCACAACAAACCAGCACCAGCCAAGCTTATCATCCTAGAAACCAACCAGCGAACATGTTGTCTGTTTGTTTGCTGTTTATTTCTCCAGATCGTTCTCTGCTTGCTAGTTTCCACATACATGGCCTCTCTATGGGAGATAGCCCTCCACATATAGATATTGTTATGCGTCGTAGTCCCCCAAAATGGTGCACAAAAGAGGTACTAGAAGAATGCTACTAAAGATAGAGCAACGTCAAAGATTGGAGACGTTGCGAGGTTCACAGAGTCATCCACTGTGGTGCGCTCTAGACTGTATGTCCAAAGAGACATGGCATCCTCTATGCTCGGCCTACCTAGTGTGCTCTAGGCAATTTCCTGTCTCGGAGCGGCATTGGTTCATCGGTGCGGTGCCGAGCTGAATCCGGTGTGCTCTGCTCTGGACTGTACCGAGAAAAAGGCCATGTACAGCAGAGACATGGATTCATCGATGCCACCTTGACATCTCCAACCAGTATAGCTCGTAGACCACCTCGGCGCTGTTGTTTGACCCTAGTTGGTGCTAGATGTGTTGATACACATTGATTGTAACATTGACATGTATGTAAATAGGTCTTTATTATCGTTTATGTAATTTTAGTGTAAGGTCTTTGTTATCATATATGTAATTTATTTCTAATATTTTTGTTATTTTCTGATGTATTTCTGTACTCTATCTAAATAAATATATCGTTGTTGTTAAAACTTTCCGACGGTCCTTTACATATATGCATCTTCACTGTCGGTTCTATTTAAAAGCCAGCAGTGATATTCATTTTCACTGTCGGTTGTAACTGAAAACCGATAGTGATGTCCATGCCCCCTATATAAAACAAACAGCCGGCCACATATATCGATCCCATCCACCCATGAACTCACACAGTCTCATCGCTCCTGCATTTTTTATTGGTATTGATATGTTGTCTTCTCTAATATTCTATCTATATTCATTTGATCTATATTTATATTCATGTTTCTTTGCATTCTATATTTATATATATTCTTATTCCTTGCATTTGATCTATATTGAATTATGTTGCCACATTTTACTTGGAAGAATTTTTGTGCATATATTTTATGTTCATATTTTTTTTTGCATTTTATCGATCAGATGCTATGAACAACAAACCTCCCTCACCACAAGAACCAGGTTTCCACCCTGGCGATGAGCCATTTGCTCCTAATGTGGTCATTCCGTGATTCCCTGTTCCAGCTATTGTACGAAATATTTTCCAACACCTTTTGTTTTTTGATGCTAACAAATAAGTGTAATTAGTTTAATATTATTGTTGCATATATATATATCGTAGACTATATCCCCAATAGATTAGCTGTGAACCATACTTAGCTAGTTCTTTATCTCGAACATCGTCGAGAACACGACATCTAATACAAGTGGTCGGCTATGGACGTGTGAACTCAGTTTTTCCATCCCTTTGAGGGGTGCAAATCATGGGAACCTTATCCACGAGATAGGAAGACAGAGCCTGGACGTGATAAGCGCCCAATTCAGTGTCATGCGCTTCTGTTTAGAGGCACTTCAACGTGTTTGCTATGATGTGTCTGATTTCTCGCACTTGAAGGCACTTGCTTTATATACTGGTGATATCCCCGTCGCTCAAGCAAGCGAATGATTTGCGAGCTACAACCGGGTGGATATGGTAAAATGGTCACTTATACCTAAGTTATGGTTATTAGTTGTTTATTATTGTAATAACATTCACTAATTTTTTTTCTTTTTCTCCACATGTAGATTGCGCTCTAGGACCTTACCTATGCTGCATGTGGCTTGTGGGCCATTCTAGACCAAGCTACAGAGCAACTCGGGTACAATTGTGACTTCTACAATGGAAACCTTAGCCAACTCACTATAGAAGGACGTCAGTACTGCATAAGGATTACTAACAGGGGCAGTGGTCGTTCAGTAGGTTACATCAATGGCCGACCATTCTTTCGGTATTGTGAGGCACAAGAGAGTGCACTCATACGAGCATTGACCTTCATCGATACAAGCGGATACATAATCTATGACATCAATTACCATATATGACTACAAAGGCATGTTAGTGTGCGTGGCCCGATCGATCCCAACAGTGATTCCGATAGTAATTAATGTTTATTTAGTTAGGTTTGCAAGGTTATAGTTTAATTGGGTCCTACTTTTATTTTTTACGGCTTGTGTGTTTAATTATTGTCATGCATGTAATTCGTGTAACATTTGTTGGGCAACTAGAAATCTACATTCTGGCGTCGCATTGGTCTCAAAATTATTCTCGGGCTTTCACGTGCCACGGGTGAAGGAAACACCAAGTTTGGGATTTTTTGGAGATGGTTTGCTACTTTCTGATGTTTAATTAAATTTCCATGCGACGACACCAGTTAATTATAGGTGGAACTGAGTCTACCCCCGAGAAGATCCGAAAAGGTGCCAAACTTTTACATTGGGTCTCATGTGCCCTAGGGATCAAAATTTTGTGGAGGTCGATGAAAAAATCTACTGGGTCCATGATGTAATTCACCCTTTTTGTCTCATTCAGCACAAAGAAAAATATATTAATAAAAAAAGTTATTAGAAAAACCTAAAATCTTGTGTGGGCCTTAATTTGGGTATACATGCTTGCCAAAAAAAATTCAAGCCATTTCGACATAGGCGAAGTATACATGCTTCATAGAGGTACATGAGTCCTTTCATCAAACCAAGACTATACACATAGGTTCTCAAGGTTTCTGTGGTTTATATGCATTCCGGTGTCGCATTGGTCTCAAACTTTTTCTTAGACTTGCACGTACCATGGGTGAAGTAAACACCAAGTTTGGGATTTTCCAGAGATTGTTTGCTACTTTCTGTGGTTTAATTGAATTTCTGTGTGACGTCACCGAGTAATTATAGGTTGAACTGAGTTTACCCCAAAAAGATCTAGAATGGTGCTAAACTTTTATACAGGCTCTCATGTGCCCTAGGGATAAGAATTTTATGGGGGTCGATGAAAAAATCTATTGGGTCCAACATGTAATTCACCCTCTTTTGTCTCATTCAGCATAGAGAAAAATATATTAATAAAAAAATAATCAGAAAAACCTAAGATCTTGTGTGGGGACTTAATATGGGTATACATGCTTGCCAAAAAAATGTCAAGCCATTTCAACATAGACGGAGTATACATGCTTCACAAAGGCACATGAGCCCTTTCATCGAACCATGATTATAAACATATGTTATTAAGGTTTCCGTTGTTCTTATGCATTCCAGTGTCGTATTGATCTTAAACTTTTTCTTAGGCTTGCACATGCCATGGGTGAAGGAAACACCAAGTTTGAGATTTTCTGGAGATAGTTTGCTACTTTCTGAGGTTTAACTGAATTTCCGCACGACGTCATTGATTAATTATAGGTTGAACGGAGTCTACCCACGAAAAGATCCGGAACGATGCCAAACTTTTACACAGACTGTCATGTACCCTAGGGATAAGAATTTTGTGGAGGTCGATTAAAAAATCTATTGGGTCCAAGATGAAATTAACCCTCTTTTGTCTCATTGAACACACAGAAAAATATAATAAATAAAAAAATAGATCAAAAAATCCTAAGATCCTATGTGGGGTCTTAATTTGGGTGTACATGCTTGCCAAAAAAATTAAGCCATTTTGACATAGGAATATACATGCTTCTATTTATTCAGTATATAAAAGGAATTGTTTATATATATAAACATCACTGTCGGTTTTAAAAACCGATAGTGATGAGACAAAATTGACAGTGATGTTGGTTATCACTGTCAGCTCATTTTGAAAACCGGCAGTGATTTATAAAAAAAATAAAAAAATTGTGCCAGCCCTCGGGTTCGAGCTCGGGTCTCGAGGACAAGAGTTCTGAGTCTTAACCGTTGCGCTAGTATAGGAGGTGTGTCAAGGCTAATTTTATTTTTTCTTTTTGACCTTTTAGAGTGCTTAATAATTTATAAAATTAAACCAAAACACGGGTCTCGAGGGCTATATTGCACGGTCTTAACCGTTGAGCCAATCGAAGGATTTCGAAAGAAAGGGAAAAGAGATGCTACTTAACCCGTAACCGCTGCACCCCCTTCACTATCGGGTCCAGGCATGGCCCGACAGTGATGTTGCCTCATCACTCTCGGTTTAGACCTTGCAACCGGTAGTGATGAGTCATTGGGATAAAAGCAAGGCGTAGGGTGAAATTTTCCAAAGTCATTTCAACCCCACACCAACCCCTCCACCCGCGTGGCCAGAGCACCACCCCGGGCCGACGTTCACCACCACCCCCACGCACCCGTCCACCGCCCCCTGCACCCATAGTTCCTAGCCCCACGCTCCTCTTCTTCGACGCCGATGCCCATGCATCCCTTCGATGCATCCCCGTTAGTCCCACACTAGCACCCATGATGCCGTCCACCGCCCCACGTTGGAGCACCGCGCCATCCGTGCCCTTGTTCCTCATCCATGACGTCGGTCGTGTCCCTCATCCTCCATGCCTACACTCCCACCGCTGAGGCCTTTAGGTGCACACGGACAGCTGCTTCCTCACCCCCCACGATGAGTGCGTGGCTCACTGCCCGCTATGTGTTTAATGAAATGTTCCACGGTGAGTGCGTGGCAGCGGCGGCTAGGATTTGGTAGGTCCTCTCCTACATTGACCGTGATCCGTGTGGCATTTGGCATGTTGGGGCCAATGGGACTTTAGGGGTGGGCATTGGGAGGTTTTCAAGGCAAAATGATAGTATGATGGTTTACTAGTGTGGAACTGAGCATGCCGATGTGATCTGTTTATCTATACCGCTGACCTCAGTGTACATCATCCTAATTTTGTGATATTTGCTAGAACTATGCATTTTGTGATACTGTAATAAATGAAAGACTATTGCTAGATAAACAATGAAGTCAAATCAGCTCTCTATGATACTAATTACTAACCAACTAATGTTGACCCACAAAATGTTTTGGCTGGAATTCATAATCAAAGGCGATGCTATGGTAGCATGGTCCACTCCATGGTTCCTATATAATTTTTGTATTATGCATCAGTATACAACCTATAAAGTCTTGCAATTAGAATGAGCTTAACCAGATGTTGGTATCTGCATTTAAGCTTGCATTTAGTAGCCTGCCATGGTTGCATTGTTAGAAATCATACTTAATCATATTGGTGGGTGAATCATTATTGGTCATATATGATCTCTGATTTTTTTAGTGGTTGCTAACTTGCTACGATAGTTGCCCCTTATGTTCTGAATCATGTTTTGTGTTGAATGTTGACATTTTAAACAACTATTTTAACTTTTGAGACGAGAAAGTCTTTGTTACAACAACAACAACAAAACCTTTATGTCCTAAACAAGTTGGGGTAGGCTAGAGTTGAAACCCAGCAGAAGCAATCAAGGTTTAGGCATGTGACTAGCTATTTTCCAAGCACTCCTATGTAAGGCTAAGTCTTTAGGTATATTCCATCCTTTTAAATCTCCTTTTATTGCCTCTACCAAGTCAACTTCGGTCTTCCTCTGCCTCTCTTCATATTACTATCCTGGCTTAGGATTCCACTACGCACTGGTGCCTCTAGAGGTCTCTGTTGGACATGTCCAAACCATCTCAACCGGTGTTGGATAAGCTTTTTCATGCTAAAATCATGAAGAATAATTTAATTTGTTAAATGCTGCAAGTACCTCCTCTCACAATGTAGCTTGCTCCATGCCTCTTTATCTAGATAATATTTGTTCATTAGTTGTATGTGAACTTAATATTCTAATACATCATGTTTGAATGACAACCTAATTTACTTAAATATATACACAGCCATGGCATGGTATGTAGTGCATGTTGGTCACGTGCCTGGGATTTATCGAACCTGGGAAGATTGCTATGCTTAAGTCAATCGCTACCCTAGTAATTTGCACAAAAAAATACAACACAGAAGCTGAAGCTTTGAGGGCCTACTATAGTCATCCGGCCTATCTTGTAAACCATGGGCAACGGTCCTACTATGGTCCAATGAATGCAAACCATGGCCATCCACCGGCACTGGAGATTGAAGAGAAGCCAACCGCCGGAGATGTGTAGATTAGGAGAATTGCTCCTTGGTCTTGGAAATATGTCATGCTTTTATTTATGGCTATGGTCATTGCTTTTCTTATTTGGAAGTTGATGTAGGCTTAGTTTTGTAGAACAGTAGATGGACTTTGTTGTATGTGGTTAATTCAACAATGAATTTGTTCTAGGTGAACGTATGCTATTATTAGACTTTGTTGTATGTGGACTTATTATTAGACTTTGCATTAAACATATTATATATATATATATATATAATATGAACATATGCTATTAGTACTTGTTCGCAGCCAAAACTAACCACAATCATGTCATAGCCATGACTCGTCATCGCCTGTTACCCATCGCCAAAGAACAGATCGACAACAAGAAGCGACTGATATCGCTGCGACAGGAGAGCCGCATGATCCGACAAACAGTGACGGTGTCAATCAGGATGGTGAGAACGAGCAGCCATGGATCCCGTCCGGCCTGCTTGAGCTGGGTCAAAATGACCAAGATGGCCAGGTAATTTTGGTATTATGTGACTATGTAGCCACACATGCTAATCAATTGAGAGGGTTATAGCTTACTTGGTGCCTCTAGCAAGAGCCTCAGCCGGTCGAGGAGCCAAAGGGTTTGGGTAGCAGGAAGGCTAGATCCAAACGAGGCGTGTCAAAGCTTCCTGTTGGTAGGAATGCACACTGGCACCTCACTGAGTTCAATGAATTCAGGGATCCACTCTCACCGCCTATAGCTTTGACCAAATACAAGACTATCCTCATGTTACTTGTAAGGGACTTCATCCTGATTGGGTACAGGAAGTGGATTGGGAAAGATAATGACCCGTTGGAGGGTTCCCAAAAGTGAGAAGGATTACATATGGGATATCAAGATCCTAGAGTATTTCACTTTCCCAATGGAGTACGATAAGGAGGTAGTCAAGAAAAAAGCAAAAGAAATCATGGGGACATGCTTCAAGAATTTCAAGGGGACATTGTACAAGCATTTTGTCCTCCAAAATAAAGAGCCAGATTTCGATGGTGGATAGTTTAGCAAGCAGAAGGACTTCTGGTAGGATTTTAAGGAATACAGGTTATCCGAGGAGTACTTAGAACTGACCAGGAAGAATAAAGAGAACTTACAAAAAGCGATGAATCCTCATCATCTCAGCTCTCGTAGCTACACCAAAAAGATGTTAGAATTTGAAGCAGAACTTGAAAAGATGGATCACCTTATTGAGGAAGGCGTTCAGGTTGAGACCAGCTATTGGGAGCCAAGATCGGTAATATACTGTATGGGGAGGAATGTACGCCATGCCGAGGATAGGAGCTTTATCTCCACAAATCCACCCATGAGCGAACTCATCTAGAGGATCTCCCAGGTAACTAAGGAGGTGAGGCAATGGACTCGCACTTCTAATAGGGAGAAAGACGTGCTCACCCAAGCACTCAGAACCAAGGAGCACCCTAGTTGCACTAGAGGAATCGGTGTTGTTCCTTGAAAACTAGCATTCCTCGAAGAATCTCACACTTACCAGAGCCGCTCGAGGGGTAGAGCGTAACATGAGGCAAAGTGTTTGAGGCGACTAAAAGAGATGGAAGACAGAATGGATGCACAGATTGAGGTGACTGTTGAAGCATGAGTCCAGCAAAATTTGTTGTCCAAGGGTTTATGAGTACCACAAAACCCTACTTCTACTGCCTTTAGCCCACAGTTGAGGGGTCACAACAACTGCGGATCGACCCTGCTCGACGAAGAAGATGCTAATATGCCTCATCCAGTGGACGGCATCACTGAACCCATCGATATCAAGTTGTACATCCATTAGGAATGGACAAAGGACAAGGTGGCGCTCGACCAAGCCTAGCCTACAGGAGACATGACCATTAACGACCGCCCAATTCCACAGGGGTACGCTCATGTCACAATTGATAGAATACTTGATAAGAAGTATATCAAGATACACATTGAGTACCCCGTAGCAGAAGATAGGCCAAAACTTGGTCATAACAAGGGCTCTCAAGTGGCCTGGCGTAAGCGCTTCATTAAGCTTGACCACCAATTGTCCTCTGATGATGAGGACGACTACGAGTCTTCACCCACCCACGATGATCACTCACCATCTCCCAACATAGATCACTCCCCTCCTCATCCCTTGCCATCACCCCCGAGAAGACAGAGGTCATCTTCTATTCCTCCTCGTCCAACTCCATCTTCATCAGCCCCGAGAAAAGAGAAGACTCCTCCTCCTCCATCTTCATCAGCCCTAGAAAAACAAAATTCTCATCGTCATCATCCTCCTCCACCTCAGCCCAAAACAAGATCAAAGGCATCCTCACAGTCGCAGAAAAGGTCTTTGGATTCGATATCTAATGCTCCCAAAGTGGACCAATAAAAAATAAAAGGCCGTTCAGTGGCAGCGTTACAAACTTGATGAAAGAAAAAATTACAGCACACATCTCGAAGGAAGATTGTGTTAGTTTCTTCAATCTCTGTGCCTCACTGCCTTAGTGTTTGTTGAAGTCCAAATTCGAAAGGCAAACATAGAATAAGTACGCTACAATAAGAGCCGAAGAAATACACAATGAAGATTTAAGGAAGATAAAGAAGTACATCAAAGACAACCCCAAATTAACTAAGGAGGAGGTCGCGAACATCTATTATGATGTACAAGGGACGAGAACCCTGGCAATGAAGTATGAAAGGGGCAATCTTTTGGTTCCCGATGACAAGTATAAAAATTTAACAACATATATGCGCCATTTGCATGAATATTACATGGCTCAAGCAACATAGACGGAGGACTTTGGTTTTGAGGTTATTATCTGTTCGCCACATGTTTTTCATTATCCTGAAGAAGAGAAGTTCGATGTTGAGTGGGAGTGCTTGTTCTAGCTATACCGGAATTGCTCTCTCGATTCACAAACGTTGACGTTGTGGACTATGTAAATACCCTACATGCATGATATTACAATTAACTACTCTCTCGAGACAAAAATTGTTAACTTTTGAGCACTTCTCATGATTTTACGTAGGTGTATAGCAAAATTTTGTATACTAAAAAGCAAATAGGATAACATAGGCTTCTTGAACCTCGGATGAGTCAATGAGAAGACATGTTTATGCCTCCATGGATGTGATGTGAAAGACCTGAAAGAGAGATGATTGTTATTTTCGATGAATTCAAAAAGAAGAATAAAACCCACATACTTCTAGTCTACAACAACAAGTATGTGTTCTCGGTTTTTAATTTTATGCTTCTTTTTTTGTTAAGATTATTTGATAATTAGGATGATGTGATTGCAGCAACCATTTTATCTTCATTTGTGTCAATCTTGCTAAAAATCTGATCAAGGTGTGGGACTCGAAGAAAAATCATTTCATTATCTAGATGCACTGGTGGCAGTGCTGAGTTAGTAAGCGATCCTAATAACATATTATTTTCTAATCACACATACCGCTTTCTAATGTTTCTCTTTTTAATGTTGCACAGTGTCCGAAGAAGACATATCGGTGGGACGCAGGTCCCATTCAAGGTTGTCGAAATAGAGGGAAAGTACCTAAAACAGCCGCGCGGGAAACAATGAATGCGAGTTTTATATAATGTGGGCAATGCTTCGTTACATCGGCGAAAAATCGAAAAAATAGATAAGTTGATGTGTATAATCCCCATTTCATTTATGTCTATTAATAATTCAATTAAATGATTTACTGATTCCTCTTTGGATATCATCGCAAGAAATATAACCACGAAAGGATGTTAGACATGGAGATCGTCGCACTGCAATCGGAGCTGGCAAAATTCATCTTAGTCGAGGTATTAGAAAAAGATGGAGTATTTTTCATTGCACAATCCATGAAGTTCAAGGACCAGTATGGCTCAGAGCGGCTCGCTAGATTATTGTAAGAAGTCCGAGAAGCATGCTTCATCTTATCGAATAATTTCTTTTTTATTGTGAGGGATCGAGATCTTGATAAGAACATTTCAACTGTAACCGTAACATTTGTAATGCTTAATATTGATGGACCTGTCGTCTACGTAGTGTATATAAAGCGAAACCCGATTCCACGAAAAAATATAAATTAAAATAAATTATAAAACAATAAAATGCGAATAGGCCATCACTGCTGGTTAGCAACAAACCGACAGCGATGGCTAAGATGGCACTGTCGGCTTGAGCCATAGACCAACAACGTTGGCTTAGACATCACTGCCGGGTCTTGTCCCAAGCCGGCAGTGCTGGTTATGACAACACTGCCGGCTAAAGACACAAACCGACCAGTGATATTCGAGGTTACACTGCCAGGTGGTCTCATGAACCGGCAGTGTTGGTGGAACTGAACTCTGCCGGGTTGTGTAAAGGATCGGCAGTAAAGTTGTATAACACTGCCGGTTTATAGGAACCGATAGTGATAGCTAACCCTCATCACTGCCGGTATAGTTGTGCCGGTTCAAAATCCGACAGTGATGGGGTATTTTAAACCATCAGTACTGTCCTAATCTGGGGTAGTGTTAACTATACTTCATAAACTTTAGTCCCTGTATCCAAACACCTTACATAGCTTAGATTGAACTCTTCTTCTCTCCCATGAATATCTCTCCTTCAGTTGCATGATGTCAAATTCTTAATCTCTCTTTTTCCTTGCATAAATGACTAAAAGCATCCTTAAATAATTTATCCACTTAATTAGTTTCCTTACGTGCGAATGCATTTCATTCGCTGTTATCCTTAGCAGCGCACAATGAGAGGTGTGCGCACAGCATATGTGCCACATCGGATGGAAAAGCTTCTCATTGGACTAGAGGCCAAGGAAGGTCTGCTTCGCATTCCCAGGCAGCGAGATCGTCTTCACTTGATGAGCTGTTGTAGCCAATCTTCACAAATTTGGCCCCAACATGGTCATCATTTGGATTTTTTTTTGAAAGGTTCATTATTTTATTTAACTTAGTGAACGGCAAAAACTTGCAAGTTGGGAAGAGCAGATATTCCCACTTCTCACTAGTTTGGTGCATTCCCAAATTAGCCTTGCACAGCAAAAGAAGAAAACTTCGTTCTCTCGTGTATGATATTATGCCACCAACTAAATTTTGATGGTTACTTATTGCTTCTCTGACCTGTGGATGCGGCACTCACGTGTTATTGGAACATTATATTAACGACAACAGATAGCTAGCTTCCAATATAAATTAATGTCTTCTTTTTAACTAAACTATGGAGTACATCACCTTCAATTCTGTTGCTAGATTCTCTCCCTTCTAAATTAACTAAGCTGTTCTGGATTTTCTAAATACATAACTTATCTAGATATGCATTATGTTTAGACACATAGCTTTTACTATGTATATAGAAAAGTCAGAACGACTTAATCTAGAACGGATGGAGTATTACTCATGGTTGGATAACACTAACCAATGTCCGGTTGAATTTTAAACCATTTTTATCTAAACCTAGCACACACTATTGTGTTCCAACAAGTATTGGGAACCTAGAATTTTTTAATTGCACAGTGCATCTATCTTGTCAACTTAACGACAAAATTACCAGCGAGCATGCAGTTACCAAAGCAAATGACTAATATATATGGGTGAAAATGGTACCGATATTTTCCGACCAGATTCGAGACCGAATCCGTTTAAAGGGTTTTAGATCTATCCGCATCTGAGTCCGGATATTTAACATCTGATACCGTATCCGTATCCGAATACTCAAATCGCATATTTATGATGTCGATATCCAATCGTATCCTATCCGGCATGGTTGACACTATCCGTATTCGAATCCAAATTCGGACAGAAATATAAAAACAAATGTAATATCAGTGATATCCGTCCATATCCGATCCGTTTTCATCCCCACCGATACAATAGCTTTGTACGGTGAACAATACTAATGAAATAAAATTGTGCCTTCTTGATGTAGTGCATCATGACACTGTTATTCTCAGCACACATGCAATTCGGATACAAAAGCTTCACTCGACAAGAGGCCAATAGGAAGCTCTTCGCATTCCCAGAAAGCGAGATCATCTTCACTTGATGAGCAATTGTAGCCAATCTTCACAAATTTGGCCCCAACAAGGTCGTTATTTGTTTTTTTTTTAAGATTCATTATTTTGTTTAATTTAGTGGATGGCAAAAACTTGCAAGTTGGGAACAGCAGATATTCCCACTTCTCAGTAGTTTGGTGCATTCCCAAATTGGCCTTGCACAACAAAAGAAGAAGAAAACTTTGTTCTCACGTGTATCATACTCCCTCCGGTCCATTTTATCTGACGCACACGCATATCAAGATTTAAACTTTTAAAACTTTGACCAATAATCAGGCTAATAATTTTTAACAATTATAATATAAACTTTATATGATTAGATTTGTAAGGAATTATACTATCTAATGATTATAAGTTTATAAGCATAAATGATATAATATAAAGCAAATAAATAATCAAAGTGTAATATAGGCGACTATGTCATTCTAACTTGCGCCGGATAAAATAGACCGGATGGAGTATTATGCTACCAGCTACTCCCTCCATCCAAAAAAAAGATGACATTTTTAGCTATGAATCTGGACAAACGGAGGGTGTAAATTTTGATGGTACAGATTGCTTCTCTCACATGTGGGCACGGGGCTCACGCGTCATTGGAACATTATATTAACAACAGCCATGTTCGGCTTACCCCATATTCGGTTTGTTCGGCTTCTTTTTTCAGCCGGAACAGTGTTTTTCTCTCACAATAATTCAGCCTGAACAGTGTTTTCAGCTAGTTTCAGCCAAGTTTCAGACCAGCGAACGGGGCCAACAAAGGATAGCTAGCATAAGTTTTCAACAGAAATTATGGTCTTCTTTTTAACTAAACTATGAAGTACTTCATCTTCAATTATGTTGCTACATACTCTCTTCGTTCTAAATTATAAGCCGTTCTGGATTTTGTAGATACATAGTTTGTATAGAAAAGACAAAACGACTTATAATTTGAAACAGATAGAGTACTACTCATGGTCGGATTATAGTCTAAAGTACACTATATTTGTCAGGGAGTTCTAACATTAACCAGTATCTGATTGAATTTTGTAGCACCCGGTTTTTAGAACAAAACCAGATATACATCATATGTGAGCCCAGAAAGTCAATCTCACATATAGCTACAAATAAGGGTAATACCAAAAGGCAATGTTCAATATATAACGTACTTAGTATAAAGCATATAACCTTAGACAACAAACAACGAAAATATAACTCTGATCTTCGGGTGAAGATTCCAATTCCACAGGGACAACTGACTAGTTGATCACAAGCCTAACTCCTCCAGACTAGCAATTTGGTACCCATCCAGGATTTTTATCCAAATAATAGAAAAATAAAGCAAGCATAAGTACATGTCGTACTCAACAAATATAATATGGGGTTCATGAGGCTCAAAAGGCTAACACTGATTAACTACGATTAGTTTTTCATGAGTTATCTTCTAGCAATTGGGTGGCAATAAGTTTATTCACAAGCCCATATAAACACATAATCAGGTAAATATGAATAATAAATAGCATAAACAGTAATCATTAGTGAGCATCTTTATCATCAGTATCATCAGTGTTCATCATCTATAACCATTAATGATCATCTATTCTGTAATTGTTCCAAGGCCGCTCGTGACCGTGAGCACGACTGATATACCAGTTTTACACTCTGCAGAGATTGTACACTTTCACTGTGAGTCGTGATTTACCCTTTCACCCGACGTAGCTAATCTCTTGACCCACTTTCAAGGAAGGTCGACGGGGTTCACTATGAAGCCTTTCAAAGGTTCGTCTAATAAGTTAGGGCCATTAGATTCACTTGGCAAACAGATATAGGAATCCCTCTTCCCGATGGCACAATGACACGCAGCCTATACACAAGGGGACAGAGGTTGTCCTATATCCGATTCGTCAAGCCATTCTTACGCCAATAAAGGTAACCACTAACAAGCTAGAAAAGGTCCTCATACTGAGCTAAAGCCAAAGACATGTAGCCCACACAACTGTACTGTAAGTCTCGAATGATCACTTACAGATAAGTCCTTAGAGAGAGAAATCTAGAGCACCATAGAAATAGTCCAATGCTCTAGCCCCATTGTTCCATGTTGCTAAAAAGCATCTTTTAGTGTTTATTGCATAATCCATTAGTCAAGTTACAAGATCATGGCTTTACTTGAGCACTAGTATCATACTACCCAATGCAATAACCGATAGGTAACAAGGAATCCAAGATATCAAGTAGCTAGGGAAATTTACTACGGTTGCCAAGGTAGACACATGCATATGATTAAAGTGATATTAAGGTGAATAGGACAACAAGGATGATCCCATGCTATACTTGTCTTAAAACTCTGATCCTTCTTCTAGTCCAAACCTTCAAAGATCTGCTTCTTGATTCACCACGTATAACTCACCGACTGGACATGATCATAAAGCACCACACAAGCATCCATGCAATTATACACGAAGCAAACAATTGATCTAAATTAGAACAGTACACCAACCATACTAAACAGCAAGTAAAAAGGTTTTAAAGATGTTCTTCACGTTGCTATGAACACACAAATGTGAAAACACGCTAATCGGAGCTACGGTGAAAAAGATACAACTACCGATTGATTTACTTTATACGTGGAAAAGAAAACTTTAGCCTTTATTTATCTTATAAAAGTATATATATAGAATATTCTATACAAATATCTAAATCATATTAAATCAAATTTGTTTTGATTTAGAAAACCAAGAGAAAGCTAATCTTACTTTATTTAGAAAAGATCAGAGTGGAAAACCTAAATTGCTTTTATTTGAGAATAAGGAAAACTATAAACTCCATTTATTTTAATGATTATAAAACATATATAAGATTCTTCAGAAAAAAAATCTAAATTGTTTTAAACCAAATTATATTTGTATTAGAAATCCAACATAAGATTAATCTTATTTTATTTACAAAAGACTACGGTGAAAATCCCTAATTGCTTTTAATTGAAAAACTAATATAGATTAATCAAATTACTATTTTATTCAAAAGCTTCAAACATGTTAAACAATACCACTAATATGTAGATTACGTCGTTATGAATCTAACACAACTTAAACGAATCAAATCAGAGTTAAAACGGAGAAGATATGGCCTAATGAAGATAGTGGCAATTTTGTAAATAGATGGAACTTGATTTTTGAATTTAAAATAAATAAAAATCGGATTTTCAACCGGTCGAGGACTGCGGGCACTATTTAAAGAAAAGGCAGGGATCCTTTTGAAAGAAACCAAGGACGACGGGTTCGAAAATAGAAAAGTAAAGGGACTCTTTAGCAAGATGGCCTGTGAGCGGTACTGGCCGATCTGAGCCGTTGATCTTGCGATGGGCGGCTCAGATTAGAAGCTGGGGAGGGAGAGAGAAACCGGCCAGCAGCGATGAGCTTGGCGGCGGCGCCATTGACGGCGATGAGTGGTGCATGGTACACGGCCTACGGGCCTTGGTTCGAAACAAGGAAAGCACCAGGAGAATGAGGGGATGATGGCGAACTAACCACGGTGGATCTCGGTGGTGTGGAGCGGATGGAAGCAGCGCGTGGCTTCGGCGGATTGAACTTGGCGATGGCGGCTAGGGCTAGCAGCAGCGCTGCGAGCTCGAGACAAGGCGAGGCGGCTACGAAGCTTGGGATGGGAGCGGCACGATGCGGGCATCCGATATTTATGGCCGGGAAGCAACGTAGGGCGCAAGGCAAGGCAATGGAGGAGACGGCACAGACGCGGTCTCTGCTCGGGGAGGTGTCCGGCTCGAACACGAGTTGGAGGAAGGGGACGATGCCGACCGGTGGGCCCGACATCTTAGCGGATGAGAGCGTGGGGTCAGGCTGCCAGAGACAGAGGAAGAGGAGCGGCTTGGCTGGGCTACGGCTGGCTTTGCTGGGCCGCACGAAAGAGAAAGAGGAGAGGCGGCCCAAGAGCGAGAAAGGGGGAAAGAAGCGGGCCGGTGGCTAAGAGAACAGAGAGGGAGAGGTGGGTTGCGGCCTGGTGGAATGGAGGGAGTGAGCAGCTGCGGTGGTGAGCCTTCGGGCCAAAAACCAGGGAGGGCAAAGAAGAATTCTTTATCCTTTTTCTAAAACATATTTCCAAAACCAATTTCAATTCAAATTTAAATTCCATTTGTATTTTTTTATCAAAACCAACACCACAAAATAACTATGCAGCGACATGTATGCACAACCATGTTGCTACACCCTATGATGAATTTTAATTTAATGAATTTTTTTACTATATTTCATGAGCACCAAAAATTCATAATTAATCATTTTAACTCTATCTTCAATATTGAAATTTTTAGGGTGTTACAAATTTGAAATCATTTTTATCTAAAGCTAGGGCACACTATTTTGTTCCAACTAGTATTGGGAACCTGGATTTTTTTAATTGCACACTGCATCTATCTTGTCAACTTAACGACAAAATTACCAGCGAGCATGCAGTTACCAAAGCTTCAATATATATATATATATATATATATATATATATATATATATATATATATATATATATATATATATATATATATATATATATATATATATATATATATATATATATATATATATATATATATATATATATATATATATATATATATATGACACTAATATAATAGCTTTCTAAGGTGAATAATATATGATTAAACTAAAGAAATAAAATTGTGCCTTCTTGATGTAGTGCATCATGACACTTTTATTCTCATCACACATGTACTTCCTTTTCGTTCACTTTCTCACGTGCATATATACAATTCTGTGTAAGAAATCATTCTCATTCTCAAGAGCACTCAGAACGTGGCTTAAGGTCCTAACTAAAATTCCAGATTGCATGGAACCCTCTTTCTCCTATTCAGAATGTTAATACCAATACTGGCATTTGCGCCTATAGATAGTATTGGCAAGTAGCACACGATCTGTGTTAACAATGGTAGGTGTTCTTGAGGAGCTAATCCATGTTGTACCTTCATTAGTCTGTAATGCAATCATTGAGGTCAGAAGTGGAGCATATAGACCAAATCACTTATATGACACTACTACAGAGTCGATTTTTAGGGGCGGCTCGTAACCCTTTGTAGGGCCGGTTTGGCCAGCCGCCCCTACCGAACCATCTCTACAAATCATGTATTTGTAGGGGCGGTTCCCAGGCCGCCCCTACAAATCGATTTATAGGGACGGCTCGTATTACCAGCCGCCCCTACAAATCGATTTGTAGGGGCAGCTGTACAAATACCTGTTTGTAGGGGCGGTTCAATCTAGAACCGCCCCTACGGTACGTTTTCTCGCCAAAAAAAATTCAAATTTACAATTCAAAATCGCGTTGCCGAACGTCCCGCGACCAACGTTCTGAACCGCGTTCGCGTTACCGAACGCCCCACGACCGCGACTACAAGCACAAGAGTATTATATAAACTACAATTACAAGTCTAATTCACAAGAATATATATAATCCATCATTAAATATATAAATTCCATACACATTGTTATCAACGTCCTAGAGCTAGCCTTTCAGTCTCACGAAGGTGTTGGTACTGAGGATTTGTATCGAACTCAGACTCTCGGTCATGGTAGGCGCCTTTGACGTGTACAATCTGGTCCAATATGAAGTTGCAAAGGTCGCCGACGAGCTCTAAGAGTTGGTCATCCTTATATGGGTCCCTTTTCATTCCTTTCTCTTCTCTCCACTACAAGAGAACAAGTTTCGGTTTAGTATTTCATACCATGTACGAAGTTTTTATACTACGGGTGAAGAGGTTTAAACTTACCCTTAAGGGGTGTCTCCTATAGACACCGGTGTTACTCAACATAAAACATATATAGTATCCACAATATACACTCCTAGGCTTCTGCTTGGGGCACTGTGTGTTTTGCATATGAAAATGTTAAGTAATGCTTTTGACAGTCATGTAATGGAGTACTGAAGAAGTAAGTTACACTTACCGCACATAGTGTTTTTATAGCCAGCTTTTTCTTCCTTGCTGGATCATGCCTTTCGTGATGATTAGTGACATAGAATCTAAATGCCCTGTTCGAATTATTTTAGCAAATACAACTTGTTAGTATCCAAAAGTGAACGTTACAAGTACGTATACAAACATATAAGCTAATGAGGATTGTCGATATGTATACGTCTTGAGAATCGATATGAAGTCTTTGTATGTCACCGGGGCCCTATCTATTGAATCAAAGACCCACGCCATGCTCCTCCAGACATCGATGGCTATACAAATCTAGTGGTTACTGCATGGATTTAATCATAGAACTAGATAAGCTCTTTTGTATCGAATAAAATATATCGAACAAAGCTTTAAGTATAGAGTTGAACTTACTTGAAGTTGTATGGTAGCCATACAGTAGAGTGTTGTTGGAGAGTTTTGAAAGCCAGGGCAATGTATGTCGCAACCTTAAGGGACTCTTTCCTTAGTTTCGTCGTACGGATGCGCTCTTTCTCCCGAAGAGTCTTTGCAGCAGGTAGCTCTTTGGCATCCAGTGTCCACTGTTTAGGGTAATTAAAATTTGTTTGGACTATAGCTTGAGGGTCTAGATACCCGGCTTTCACACTTGGCATTTGTTTGACAATGTGCACTTGCATTCTACAAATCACGGCATGGGTTAGTTACAACAAAATTCAAAGATTACATTCATATCATATCGGGAGGACAAGGACTTACAGGCACCACGTGCGAATTCGATTCATCTCCATTTCTCCCAGGTGAAAGATGTGTGCATGTCATTGAAGTCAAAGACAATTTTCCCGACTGGGCTTCCAAATGTGCCGGTGGGGAAGCATGCTTGTATGAGATCTATGCTCGTTGGGAGAACACGCAAGTACCAATCATGGAACCTTCTCATTCCAAGTGGTAGGCGCTGGATGTCTAGGTTTGGTAGGAAGGGCTTGCCTCTTTCATATGTTTTCGGGCAATCCTTTGATCATTCGATGGCATCAACATTTGGATACTGCTTTGCAATTTGGTGGAGTTTGCTAGTGACGGCCTCCTCAGAACCATATGGTTCTTGCAATCTTTACAGGGGCAAATAATTATATCCTTATTCTCTTTTAATGTAGTTGCATGCTTCTTTACGGCTTCAATAAATTTATCCACCTCTTCACGGAAACCTGCCTTGAACCTTAACGAACCATACATCCAAGAGTTCATGTACTTCATCTTTTACAACAACAACAAAACAAACATTAAAGGACTACTTATTTAGATATATATAAAAATGAATCAAATTAATAATTACTTGAGAATAATTGTATATACTTCAGATATATATGAATATAAATCTAATATAATTACATGAAGCATACAAACACACCATGGTAGAGGAAAATTAATTAATGGCCCATTTATCCATAAATAATTAAAATACATATTTATTGATTACAATAAACAATTTCAAAGACAACAATTAGCAACAATTATACTTTACCCAATATCTTTCATACAAACCCTAGTCCAATTTCATCAAACATAAATTTACAAAAACAAAATTAATAAAAAAACCAAACCCTAGATATAGATCCGCATGCACATGAAACATCCATAAAACTAACTAATTGTTCACTAAAATCAAGAAACATGGACCAAATAAGGGTATGATCTTGTTCCCCTCCCTAATTTACCCTAGTATATTTAAAACTTGGGTCTAATTTGCTTCATAAGTAGCTCAAGCACCATAGAAGAGAGAGAGAAACAAAACTCTAATTACTCACTAACCAACCATTAAAACTTCAAAAAAAAGTGTGGAATATCATTTTCTTACCTTCTACAACCTCTTCACCAAAGGATTTGAGACCAAAACCTTCCCCCCTTAGTAGAGCTATTTTTGGAAGGTGCCCAAGGCCTCCCCACCTTTCTTTCACGGGTTGGAGTCAGTGACCCAAGAAGAAAGATGTTGCAGCTGTTTTGTATGTGGGTCATTTGTAGGGGCGGCTGGTGATTGAGCCGCCCCTATAAATCAGAGCTATTTATACGGGGACATTTGTAGGGACGGCTCAGTCACCAGCCGCCCCTATAAATAGCAATGCCGGGGGCGGTGGGTGAGTGAGCCATCCCTACAAATCAAACCCCATTTGTAGGGGCGGCTCGTATCACTAGCCGCCCCTGCTGTTCTATTTGTAGGGGCGGCTGGTGTCTAGGCACCCGAGCACACCATTGTAGGGGTGGCTCCATCACCAGCCGCCCCTACAAAAAATTTGAACCGTTGCTAAAAATCGTTTTTTACGTAGTGTGAGGATGCTCTACAGTTAATTGTCAATTATTTGGAGGATCTCAATGATGGTTTTATGATGCTTGCGGGATGAAAAGAAGCATACATACACGACTAGTATAATTCTTTTGAGATATAAAACTATATAATGGTGGCAGCATAAATGATGGAATTCATGAAGCTTATGAGCACTAAATAAAAAACCTTGGATTATCCGATGGTATTGTATTGTAAAATATGGACCTCTTTGAAACCAACACATAAATTCCAGAGGCAAATGGATGAATTCAATCCAATGAGAGATGATCAGTTAAGTACCACTTGAATCAATGGATGCCTCGATGGAATTTAGTAGACAGGAAAACCTTTCTGCATTTGGAGAAATTTTAATAAATGGTATAATACCTTTATTTTGTTAACGCATAGTTCAGAAATATAAAATAAAATCATAATTGGATACTTGGTTATCTGAAAACTAATTTGGTAGTGCTATAATTTCTCTAGGCAGCTTGCTAGTAGTTCATAAATCACCATATCAACACCCGAAATTTCAGTATTTACTGAATCTTATGCGCCCAGGTGCAGTTTGAAACATGGTTAGAGGAGACTCTTTACATCCTTCCTAATTCTCTTTGCTGAAGCAGATGGAAGATATTAGTCGGAGCTTCGAAGCCTTTGATTTATTGTTCATTAGTAGAGATAGTAATAGATTAGCTCATGAATGTTCTCGTCTAGTATCCCATGATACTTGTAATAGATTAGCTCATGATTTATTGTTCTCAGGGAGTTTGTAGACGTGGATTGTAATCTGGTTCATGGCTAATATATGAAGCTCCGACTTTCCCAAAAAAATAGCCTTTTTAATTGAATTTACAAATATAGACATCCTCTATTATGTATTTCTTGCTAGCCAAAGATCGAGAGTGATAATGAATCTCTAGAGTACGCACAAGATATAGAAAAGCTGTTGGACAAAAAGAATGATTTTTACTTAAATAATTCTTCAAATGATAATTTGGAGAGTAAATTTAATAAACACTCTCGGAGATGACCTTACTATATAGTGGGAGACTATATATTTATTTAAAAGTTCAAGCCTTACATTGGTCAACAAAAATCCAGCTTAAAAACTTTGAATAAAAAATAGTCATCATGAAGGTTCCAATTTGAAGTTTGTAGATTTGACCTTGATAATACTAACAATTTAAGTGTAGTTGTTTGCTGATTTCAAATTAAAGCTAGTAGTGTATCTCTGTTACACCGTTAATGTATTATAAAACTCACACAGGGGCACCAAAAACAAGATTTGCAACACCCAAATCAACATTCCCAAATCTAATAAAGCGATAAAATTCGAACCATATACATGTCCCTACTACATATATAAGTATGCCACAGAAGCAAGCAGTGGAATATTAATCATAAGATACGATCATAATGTATATATATAGCTGAAAGTACAGATCGATACATGATGAGACAGAAAAGAGACAAAACTAAGCTAAATACGAGGTTTATACATATATAATCGATCCCAACAGGATGCTCCAAAAAGGGTAGAATCTAGTCTACTTGTACTAAAAAAGATGTTTGTTTTCAGATATTTGCTGGCTAGGACATCGAGGAATCTTATGCAATGTCGACCGTCCGTTCATGCTTGTGTGTGTCTACGTATGTATTGAAAAGGCAGAAGAGCACTACTAATATTTTTTTTGGTGAGAAAGACACTCAAAAGAGTGTCTTATATATGATATATATTAAGAAAAACAATAGCTTGTACAAAAGGACAACTTGACACAAATGACCTCTAAATAAGTAAGAGTACATTGAAGATCAAACCAGTCATCTTCTTCCATTGATCGTCCATTGCCTACCGCAGATTGAAAAATGCACTGAAGAGATAGCAAAGGAAAGAGACACCTGCAAACAGCCTCACCATACAAAGGCTTTGAAGACTGTAAAATCCACTCGTGATACAACCATGTATTTGTTTTCTTGGGTACAGTGTTCATTATATGCCATCTCTGTAGCACTGTAAATTTGATACTGTTCTTGTTTACATGTCAATATTGTTGGGGTCTATGATACAATTCTAGATTGAGTACTTAAAGTGATTTTGTGACGGTGCAATCACTAGTAGAGAACAGACCTTTGATCCTCGGCCAAAATGGACTCTAGTCCCGGCATTTTTTGCGCCCGGGACTAGAGAGACCTTTAGTCCCGGTTGGTGGCTCCAACCGGGACTAAAGGTCCCTGCCCAACGGCTACTGCGCCAGACAGAGGTGGCAAGGACCTTTAGTCCCGGTTGGAACCACCAACCGGGACTAAAGGTAGACTTTTACTCCCGGTTGGTGGCTCCAACCGGAAGTAAAGGTCTACTCCCGGGCCGTGGCTGCGCCGGGGGTTGGAAAGTTACCTTTAGTCCCGGTTGGAGCCACCAACCGGGACTAAAGGTCCCCCCTTTATATCCCGACCATCTCCTTCTTCCTTCCAAGCCCGAGCTCAGCACATTTTGAAGCTCACTGCACTAGTGTTCTTGCTTTCTCCCTCCATTGTTCCTCCATCCATTCTTCGTTTCCTCCGTCGATTTCTTCGATTCCTCCGTCGATTCTTCAGTTGTAAAGGTTACCAATCTCATACTCTCATTTTTCATCATTGGCTTATCTCATATTGTTCACTATATATATATTGTTTTTATGGTGTTTTTTTTATTTGTAAACAATTTGAGCTCAAAATAACTTATAGTTTGCATATTTGGATGAAGAAAGGATAAAGTAGGTATTTAAAATTAGTATTCACTTTTTATTTCTAGCATGCATAGCACACTTCATTGTTTAGAGATATAGATAATTTTAAAGTTTCTTAATTTTATTTATTTATAAAATGAGAAATTTATAGTGTATTAAAAAATGAGTATAGAGAGTAGATGGCAACTGCTTTCGGGTCCTCGGCCTCTCATGGGTTTCCAAAGCGACTTAGGTCGGACCTCCCTCTCATTCCATACGGCAAGTGTCGTGATGAGACGAAGATTATGATGGAGTACCGAGTGAAGAACGAGGGTCCCAACAAGGGTCGTATCTTCTACAAGTGTTCGGATCGCAATGTGAGTTATTTTATCGTATTTTATGATTATGGTTAGTTTATACCTATTTTCATGATGGTTGTGATTAAAGTTCTAATTTTTTGTTTTAATTTCAGTGGGATGGCAGTGGGCGATGTTCAGGCTTCTACTGGGAGGAAGAGTATGTTGAACTCGTGCAAAAATATCTTGCACAACAGGCAGATACGACGGCTAATGAGGCAGTGATCCAGCCAAAGAAGCCCAAAGATGTTGCACAATCGGGGGATCTATCTGTTTTAGTTGAGATTGGTCGTGAAATCCTTGTGCTCCTGAAATGTATTTTAGCTTTAGTTCTTTTAGTGGTAGTTGGGATTGTCTACATTATAGCGATGCTTTCATAAATTTGTACCTTTTGTGGTGGCACACATGTTGTATAAATAATTAATTATGATCTAGGTTTTAATATGGTATTTATGTCATGTAATGCAGATGAGCCGGCATTGGATGTACAATACTGATCGCCGCTCCTAAGAGTTCATTGACGGCGTGCATTCTTTGTTACGTGCGGCCGAGGCAAACTATAACAACCCAAAAATCCATACACCAAAAATACCAACTACAAAATTTTTCCTAAAAACTCCCATGTGTTGATGTGTGTCATGTATAGAAACCCAACCTAAGAGATGCATTAGGTATAACCCCAACCCAAGTCAACACATAAACATGGCATGTCATTTGTTAATTATGTTTATTTAATTTCTAACAAATAAAGTGTTGCATACATTGTTAACTCAAATTGCGATTTGGATTTCTATTTGCTTTATGATATGCTTAACAACTCCTTTAAAGAAATACACCATAAAGTAAGTATTACTCAAACCAAAGAATAAAGGTTTAAAGAGAAAACTAATTCTATTTTTGTATAACAAAACTACACCTATTTTTGTTATACAAAATAGCTAAATAAAGTCTTAATATTTATATAAGAATATTGTGGGCCTCATATCTAAAACTCCAATGAATATGGTGCACCAATTTGGAATTCAAATTTCAAACCAAATTTGAATTCAAACAAAGGAGAAGAAAAATAAAACAGAAAAAGGTAAAGAAGGAAAGAAGGCCCATAGCAGGCTCGGCCTGCTCGGCCCGCCAGCGCACAGCAGCCAGCCAGCCTAGCTAGCGCGCGCAGCAGCAGGCCAGCCAAACTCGCACGGCCAGCCCAGCTTGCGGCCCAGCGCGTCGCCCACGCCCGCGCGCCTCCCCGCTCCCCTTGCTGCCGCTGCCACTGGACCCCACCCGTCAGCCTTCCTGTTCATCTTCTCCGCCCACGCCTCAACTGCCCGTGCAATCGGAAGCCGACAACGCTGGCAGGAGCGGGCCAGGGGGTCACGCCCGGGGGCATGGCCTTGTTCCCCTTGCGCCGGGCCTACGCAACCACGCGCGGGCCGTTGGATGCAATGCACGCGCCTCCACCGCTCGATCGCCGTCCGCCGTGGATGCCATGGTGTTCGGCTAAAAAAGCCCCGGCCCCGGGAGCCCCTGAGCTCTATCATCGCCCTGCCGCCACTTTGTGGCCATCCACTGCGCACCCGAGCCAAGAGAGAAGAGGGAGAAGAGGAAGAAGGGGGAGCGCCAAAGCCGCGCGACGTCGCTGGTGTCGTCGGAGCAGAGGACGTCACCCCGATCAAGCACGTCGACGCTGCGCCGCACTGCACTGCACTGCACTGCGCTGCTTCCGGAGCTACACGGCCGCAACCCACCACTGCATCACCATCCTACCTTCCACGACACCAAAGGTGAGCCCCGGTCTTCCCCTGCTCGCTGCCGGAACTCGATGTGTCGGCCATGGCGCTCCACACCGGGAGCGCATAGGCCAAGGCCGTCTCCAGCCTCTGGGTACACACGCACTCACACGCACATCCACAACCATGCCGAGACTGCCCCACCGGCGCCCCGTAGTGCTCTTGCGTGCCTCGCCGTCGCCACCATGCTGCCGTGGACGCCGTGGAGCCCCTACCGGCCACATGGGGACCCGAAGCCCCGCCTTGAGTCCCTAGACACCCTTGCCGTGCCCCCATGGATCTGCAGAAGCCCATATCCGCCCAGCCGAGCCACCAGGGAGCCTACATGCGTGACCTCACCACCGGCAAGCACCGCCGAGCCGCCGACCACCGTGGCCAATGCCCTGGGCAGCCCCGGCCGCCACCGTGACCCTACCACCATACTCGTCGGGGCCTGGCAAAGCTTTTTCCCACTTCAATTGGACGCCATCGCCGCTGTGGAAGACTCGCCGGTGAGCACACCACCGGCGGGAACACGCCGGGAGGGAAGCAGAGGAATCCTTCCTCGCCGGCCGCACGCGCCTGCACCCGGTGTACATGGACCAGGCTAGAGGGAAGAAGCATAGACTCGGTCCACCAAAGACCCAGCCTACGGTCCATGGACCGTGAACGCCAGTCCACCGTGGAACATGCCTGTGAACCAAGCCCAGTGGAGGCCCATGGCAATGACGTGGCAGCGCCACAACATGCCACGTGTCCGGGCCGGCCCGGCCCAGACCGGCCCAACCCGAGCCCGCCAGAGCCCGTTTGAGACCCAGTCCGAGTTGACCGTTGACCGGTCAACATTGACTGTTGACCTAGGCCCACATGTCAGCGACACAGAGCTGCTGGAACCACTTGTCAGGGGTGACGTCATGCTGATGACATCACACGGGTCCCACCTGTTAGTATCAACACAGTCGAGGTGACGTCATGCTGACGTCACGATGACGTCAGCTGCTGGCGTCAGCAGCACTGGCCCCACACGTCAGTGACCCTGACCGTTGACCGTTGACTCACCCGTTGACTTGACGTTGACTCTGACTAGACCCATAGGTCAGTGACCTAAGCAACCCTTGCCCCACCTGTCAGGAACGATGACGTTGATGATGTCATGCTGATGTCAAGATGACGTCAGCAGGAACCCCACTTGTCAGCTCAGAGCTGAGCCGATGATGTCACGCTGACGTCACGCTGATGTTAGTATGCCACGTGGACCAGTCACAGCGTGACACGTGTCAGCCCAGGATTAATTCAGCCTTTTCCATTTTCAGAGAGAAATTACACTTCAAAAATTCATAACTAATTCATACGACCTCAGAAAAATACGAAACTAGGACCAAAATTCATCTAAAATTGAGCTTTACGCAATGAACCCATGTTTGAGTGCATTTGGCTCTTTTGAATTTTTATTGCTTCTTTGTACTATTCTATAGACGTCGCTAACGCGACTATAATGCGATCGTTGCAAACTCGGAGGAGAACCAGACGGACGAGGATCGTGAGTACCATGAGGAGAACGGAGACGACTACACTGAAGGTGCCACATCCCACCCAATCTCGTAGCACCTATTACGCATGGCTAATATAGAACTGCTATTGCTTTACTTTACTGCTACAATCATATTATGATAGGACTTGCATGGTAGTATGCTTACTTGATGGCCTTTACCTTGATGCAACCTTACCCCTGCATACCCTGCTATTAGGCTAGACACACGCTTACTGCTATATTTCATTACTTATACTTCTACTACGCTTATACTACATGCGTGGTGGAAACTGGTGTTATCTGGACTATGGGGAGAGTGCTGCGTGTGTGACTTGGGTGTGTGGAGGGTGAGGGTTGTGTCAACCAAGTTGGAGTATACGACGAGCCTAGGGCAAGTCTGGCCATGGGGTGCTACCTGGGCACCCCTGGGAATGGATACCTGTGGTGGGTAAATAGTATATGAGGTGGTCCTGGGTGTGAACCTGTGATGGGAGGAGCCCGGGATGGAGGTGCTGTGGTGGCACGGTAAATGGAAACCCTGATGAAGACATTCTGGCTTGGTCATCCCTAAGGACTTACTAGTACTCAGATTCACCGAGAAGCCTTACGTACCACTTGCCCTATATGGTGCGGGACGACCGGACTACTTGGTAGGATATTGCCACTACTGCTAGGTTGATAGCAGACAGTGTAAGGAGGTACGGGGCGCGGAGGATTTCCCCCACACCCTTCCGAGACTTCATGGAGACCTTGTGGACCTAGCTCATGACTCATAGTTTCAGCCACCCTAGACTAGATTTGGGGTGTACCAGGGCTAAATGGTAGAGTGGCATTATCCTAGGCTAGCAAGCGGCCGGAATCAGCCCAGTTGACGACGGTGAGCGAAGAAGGCAGATCTTGTGGCTATGTAAAACCTCTGCAGAGTGTATGGTTGATCGATTGATACATGTGCCGACCTATCGGCTATGGACCTTTCCTGGGTTTCGCTTAAACTAGATAGTGAGATGAGTCCTTCCTTCTTCCCCCGTGAGAGAGTGTCGGTCATAGCCAGGGGCTACGGGCCTTGAGACAGTGCCGAGAGGGAGTTGGCCTGTCGACTGAGCGATGGTATGGCGGTGATGTGGTGATGATGTGGAGATGGTGGTATATCGATCCCAGGATCAAAACCTGGCTCTGGAAAGGGGATGGGGGTGGAATGTGTGTGGGAATGGTGTTAAAACTTGACCAACTATTATTATATATGCTATTGCATAGGAAACCCTAGCCTTATAGGTTCCTTTTGATTATATCCAACTTGCATCCAATTTCCACAAAGCAATGCACATAAGGTGGGTGTGGCCAGTACAAATCGTACTGATAAATTTTGGCACACAGGTTCTGCTGAGGAGTATAGCTCCGAGGAGTTTGACGGTTGAGGGGTTCGTGCCTATGCTCGAGTTTGGCGATCTTATCTTCAAGCTGTTCTGAATGAATGTTACTTTTGATTCCGCCAATGCGGCGATATAATAATTTATGTACTTCCGCACTATTTGTACTCTGATATTATCGTTGTATGGATGTGATATTCGACTAGAATTTGGGTAATATGATCTACAACGGTCTTATTACACTTCGACTCTATGGATTTCTCTTCACGGAAATCAGGGGTGTTTCAGTTGGTATCAGAGCCATACTTGACCATAGGACGAAACCCTCAGAAATGGACGATAGAATAGGACATAAACAGCCCTTCTTTCGGTTATATACCGACCCTGCATTTACTTTTATGCAAGGCTTATCTATTATTGACCTGCTAACACCTGTTCCTTAAAACATGTAGATGGCAACGAACGTCGACTAGCCGCCTCTAGGACCGCTACCTCTGGACCACGCCAAGCTTACCTTCGACCTACGTGAGCTCGGGGGTTTTTCATAGACCCTCTGCCGAGTTCTCGTCACGTTAGGTGTCCCCGATGAGCTTGTCAAGGTCACCTACACTGGGAAGCCAGCTCAAGAAGGAGGAATTGAAGGACCGATTGTCACCTCAGTCGAGTTCCCAGCTAGCACTACCTTACCTTCTATCCCAGCTTTCATCGAATTGACTATAGAGGACATAGTCGAGGAGGGACTGCAAGCTATCTCACACAAGGCACTTCGCAGAGTGATGAGGGACCACTACGAGCACTTGAAGACGATAGAGTTCCGTCTACTTCCCCAGGCCCTCGACCTCAGCCTTACCCCTAGTGAGCAGAGCTTCGCAGCCGGTAGAGTTATCTTTGCCGAGGAGGACAGATGCCTTCGTGTCTCAGCTATCCACCTACTGGAGCAGGACAGGTACGTGACCCAGCTAGAGCAGAGGAGACGATAGGAGTAGGCCCTTCTATGGGAGAGCCAGGAGCGAGACTCACAGGGAGCACAGGAGCGAGCTAGTCTACTTGAGATAGTTGCCAAGCTACAGGACGAGCTCAACCGTCATGAAGAAATCCACAGAACCGAGGTCGCCGACTTACAGGACAAAGCCGCCGACCTAGGCAACAGGAACTGCTACCTCGACAGTAAGGTCTTGGAGTTGCAGAGAGAGTTGGATGACAAGAAGGCCGAGTTCAACCATAGGGGAGACAGAGAGAGGTCTAAGGGGATTGATATGCTGAAAATCCAATCTCGGAACAAGACCATGACCCAGGAGCTAGAGGAGTTCAGAAAGAAGACCGTTTGCAACCAGGGTCACCTGATCGAGGCACTCAGGCAGAATGAGTACCTTCAGGACAAGTGTGAGAGGACTTGGCAGGCTTGGTAGAAGTCTGACAGGAAGCGCCTCAGGGAGATGAAGGGTATGTGGGATCAGCTACCCAAGGAGATTCACAGCAAGATGAAGCCTAGGATAGAGGAGTTTGAGTTAGCCCCGACTCGCCTCAACCTAGAGGCCTACCCTACCCTACCTGGAGCCAAGCCTACTGAGGAGCTCACCGAGGCTTTGAAGTACGTGTCCCAACTTCACAAGTCTGACAAGGAGATCGAGATCGAGAACAATTGTATTCCAGCGGTGGTGTACGAGTTAGAGTAGATGGCCCTGCATGGTCATGAGTCATGCCAGAGGCTTCCATAAGTTGTACCCCATGATGTACCCCTTATGAGATGTAATATGAGACACTATGCGTAGTACGATTCTCGCAAGTCTTCAGGTGTAGCTATTGGAGATGATGCTATGTAATAAAACCCATGTAATGAATGTTTTGGATCTTATTGCATCTTATGGATCTTATTGCTTCTTTGTAATGAGTGTTGGATAGTATAAATGTTTTTCTTTAAATCGTCAAAATCATGTAATCATATTTAATTATAAGCACTTATGGAACAAACACTAAAATTTCTATGATCCGTGTTGCAGATGCCGAATTGCCGATCTAATCGCCTAATGAACCGTGGATGTGCGCCCACCCCTGAACCAGTCGAACCAAATGGGGGGCGTGGTGGCAACAATCGTGGCCGTGGTCGTGGTCGTGGACGTGGAGGGATACCCTTCAACCTGGAGAATACCCCACCGCCTGAGGAGAACATCCCGTCGCCACCACCACCGACTTTGGCAGAAGTGATGGCACAACAGACCCAACTTCTTGCAGCTCTTGTTGATGGAGCAAACCATCGCCAGGGAGGTCAGCAGAATGACTTCCAAAGGAAGCTGGAAGGATTCCTGAAGCTAAGGCCACCCACATATGATGGCACCGACCCTGACCCACTTATAGCCGATGACTGGCTCAAGGAGATGGAGAAGAAGCTTGACCTCACTACTTTCATCGACGAGGAGAGTGTTGAAGCTGCCACACACCAGCTCACAGGTGCAGCACATGCCTGGTGGGATAGTTTCAGTGATTCCCATGAGGACCCTGCCAACATCTCGTGGGATGAGTTCGCTGAAGCATTCACTGAGTATCACATTCCCAAGGGTATCATGGAGGCCAAAGCTGAGGAGTTCCACAACATCAAGATGGGAAAGGACAGGGTGACTGAGTACACTACTCATTTCACCAATCTTCTGTGCTATATACCTCCCTATGTTGTGAACTCTGAGAAGGAAAAGCTATACTATTACCGCAAGGGACTTAACCCGCACATCAAGCTGAAGTTTGGCGGTATTGAGAGTAACACGTTGCGTGCTCTGGTGGATCGCTGCATCCAGATTGAGAAAGACTGTGCTGAAGCTAGTGAGAAGTACAGGGAGAGGAATCGTAAGCCTGAGGAGTCCTTCTGTGGCCATGATCGCAAGAGGTTCCGTAGAGATGCACCATCCAGGGAACGCTCTCACCACAACAGGGATGACAACCCTGGATCGAGTAGCGGTAGTGGAGGCTACACCGCCAAATACTCCCGCCCTGCTCAGGATCGTTACACCCGGGACCGTTATGCTCAGGACCGCAACACTCAGGACCGTTTCAACCATTCCCGCTCTATGAATGAACGCCTAGCATAGAACCGCTCCGCACCAAGCACTGGAAACTGGAAAGCACCCGCGCCAACCCTTATAGGCGGTACGCCTTTCACCTGTTTCGCTTGTGGCCAACCGGGTCACAAAGCTGCTGAGTGCCCTCAAAACTCAGCTACTCAGAAGTCTTAGTTCAAGGGATCTGCTACCCGTGGACGTCTCAACCATCTAGATGCCGAGGAAGCACAGGATGCCCCTAATGTTGTGTATGGTATGTTTTTAGTTAATGGCAAAACTGCATCAGTTCTATTTGACTCTGGAGCAACATGTTCTTACATATCATCCAAGTTTGCACGAGAGCATGACATGCCTGTAACCCCACGTGGAAAGCCTATTATCACTAGCTCACCTTTAGGAGACCTAAGATGCACCCACATCTATAAGGGAGTGAGTCTTATCATTGAGGGTCTTATCTTTAAAGTTGACCTAACCCTGTTACCTTCCACAAACCTAGATGTCATCTTAGGTATGGATTGGTTAACCATTCACCGAGGTATCATATCATGTTCACCTAGGTATGTCCAAGTGACCCGCCCATCAGGCCAAGTCATCAGGTGTGAACCCCAGTCTAGAAAGTCTACCTCTATCCTATGTGCCCTTAAAGCAAGTTCAGAATCACAAAAAGAGGAGAAGACAGTTCATGATGTGCCTGTGGTCAGAGACTATCCCAATGTATTCCCTGAAGAATTACCGGGTATGCCACCAGACCGTGATGTAGAGTTCATTCTTGATCTTTTGCCAGGAACAGGACCTATTGCCAAGAGACCCTATCGCATGTCAGTTGATGAACTGGCTGAGCTCAAGAAACAGCTTGATGAGCTCATCTCGAAAGGATATATCAGACCCAGTGCTTCACCCTGGGGATCCCCCATTCTGTTTGTTAAGAAGAAGGATGGCTCAATGAGAATGTGCATTGACTACCGAAACTTGAACATAGTCACCATCAAGAACAAGTACCCTCTGCCAAGAATCGATGATCTGCTTGATCAGCTTTGAGGTGCCAAGTATTTCTCCAAGATTGATCTCAGATCTGGCTATCATCAGATGAAGATTCTAGAGAGTGACATCCTAAAGACAACTTTTGTGACTAGGTATGGGCAGTTTGAGTTCACCGTGGTGTCCTTTGGACTCACGAATGCTCCTGCATACTTCATGAATATGATGAATAAGGTTTTCATGGATGAACTGGATAAGTTCGTGGTAGTATTCATTGATGACATCCTTGTCTATTCATCCACCGCTGAAGAACACGAACATCATCTGAGAACGGTGCTTGAGAAACTAGCCCAACATCAGCTCTACGCAAAGTTCAGCAAATGCGAGTTTTGGCTACAGAAAGTTGCCTTCCTAGGCCATGTACTATCAGCTGAAGGTGTCATAGTTGACCCGGCCAAGATTGAAGCTGTGAAAGAGTGGGATCAACCCCGTAATGTGACAGAAATCAGAAGTTTCTTGGGATTGGCTAGATATTATCGCCGATTCATCGAAAACTTCTCCAAGATAGCCCATCCAATGACCAACCTTCTAAAGAAGACTAAGGAGTTTGAATGGACGCCCGAGTGCGACAAAGCTTCCGGGAATTGAAACAGAAGCTTACCACAACTCTTGTGCTAGGATTGCCTGATATCAGCAAAGATTTCGTAGTCTATTATGATGCATCCCATCAAGGACTTGGTTGTGTACTGATGCAAGATGGAAGAGTGATAGCATATGCGTCTCGACAGTTGAAAGAACACGAGAACCGTTACCCAACCCATGATCTTGAGTTAGCGGCAGTTGTGCATGCTTTGAAGATCTGGAGACACTACTTGATAGGCAACAAGTGTGATATCTATACGGATCACAAGAGCTTGAAGTACTTCTTCACTCAGGAAGATCTAAACATGAGGCAACGCCGATGGCTAGAGTTGATCAAGGATTATGACCTGGAAATTCACTACCATCCGGGAAAAACTAATGTAGTCACAGATGCTCTCAGTCGCAAGAGTTACTGTCACACTTTGATCACTGAATCCATACCACCTAAGCTCAAGGAAGAGATCAATGATTTCCAACTAGAGATACTACCGCATGGCTTATTGAATGAGCTCCGCATATAGTATGATCTCACTGATCGCATCCGTCAAGCTCAAAAAAGCTGCAAAGAGATCGAATATCTCTGTGGTCTGATGAAACTAGGCTACAAGACCAACCACCATGAAGATGAATAAGGAACCATCTGGTTCAAGGACAGAATTTGTGTCCCTTCCGATTCGGCACTACAAGAGGAAATTCTATCTGAAGCACATAATTCTAAGTACTGTATCCACCGTGGAAATTCAAAGATGTATCAAGACTTGAAGAAACACTTTTGGTGGAAAGGCATGAAGACAGACATTGCGGGACATGTGGCACGATGTGACACCTATAATAGAGTCAAGGCTGAACATCAAAGGCCTGTAGGATTGCTGAAGCCTCTTGACGTTCCCAAGTGGAAATGGGAGAGCAAATCCATGGATTTCATAGTTGGATTGCCCCGATCACAGAAAGGCAATGATTCCATCTGGGTGATTGTTGATCATTTGACCAAGATTGCTCACTTTGTACCAGTTAAGACCAAGACCGATGCCGAAAAATTAGCAGATCTATATGTTGAGCATATTCTCAGACTACATGGAGCTCCTTCTAGTATTGTATCTGATCGTGGTCCTCAGTTTGTGTCCTAATTCTAGGAAGCTCTGCACAAGTCCATTGGAACCAAACTTGATTTCAGTACCGCTTATCACCCACAGACAGATGGACAGACAGAACAAGTAAATCAGATCCTAGAAGATATGCTTCGCGCTAGTGTACTGAATTATGGCTCTGATTGGGAGAAATGTCTACCCTATGCAGAGTTCTCTTACAACAACAGCTACCAAGCCAGTATCAAGATGTCGCCATTTGAAGATTTGTATGGCAGACCTTGTAAGACACCTTTGATGTGGTCCCAACCGGGAGAAAGATCGTTCTTTGACTCCGCTAAGATTCAAGATGCCGAAGAAGGAGTTGCTCAAGTGAAGGAGAATTTGAGAATTGCTCAAAGTCGATACAAGAGCTATGCTAACAAAAGGAGAAGAGAACTTGAGTTCAATGTGGGAGATTTCGTCTATCTCAAGGTATCCCCGCTATGTGGAACCGTCAGATTCCATGTGAAAGGAAAGCTTGCCCCTAGATTTGTTGGCCCATACAAGATTTGCAAGAGGATTGGAAAGCTCGCCTACAAACTTGAGCTACCCGAGGAATTGATGGGTGTACAGCCTGTATTCCATGTCTCACAGCTACGCAAGTGTTTGAGAGTGCCCGATGAAGTAGTTCCAACTGATACACTTGACATTCAAGACACACTTGAGTATAAAGAACATCCTATCAAAATTCTGGGTAGAGATACCAAAGAGACCCGAAGCAAAACTATTCCTATGTGCAAGATCCAATGGAGCAACCACACGGAGAGAGAAGCAACATGGGAGAAAAAGTCTGACCTCCGGCTACGATATCCTTACCTCTTCAAAGAGTATGTTACGCTTTAATCTCGGGGACGAGATTCTGTTAAGGGGGTAGGACTGTAACAACCCAAAAATCCATACACCAAAAATACCAACTACAAAATTTTTCCTAAAAACTCCCATGTGTTGATGTGTGTCATGTATAGAAACCCAACCTAAGAGATGCATTAGGTATAACCCCAACCCAAGTCAACACATAAGCATGGCATGTCATTTGTTAATTATGTTTATTTAATTTCTAACAAATAAAGTGTTGCATACATTGTTAACTCAAATTGCGATTTGGATTTCTATTTGCTTTATGATATGCTTAACAACTCCTTTAAAGAAATACACCATAAAGTAAGTATTACTCAAACCAAAGAATAAAGGTTTAAAGAGAAAACTAATTCTATTTTTGTATAACAAAACTACACCTATTTTTGTTATACAAAATAGCTAAATAAAGTCTTAATATTTATATAAGAATGTTGTGGGCCTCATATCTAAAACTCCAATAAATATGGTGCACCAATTTGGAATTCAATTTTCAAACCAAATTTGAATTCAAACAAAGGAGAAGAAAAATAAAATAGAAAAAGGTAAAGAAGGAAAGAAGGCCCATAGCAGGTTCGGCCTGCTCGGCCCGCCAGCGCACAGTAGCCAGCTAGCCCAGCTTGCGGCCCAGCGCATCGCCCATGCCCGCGCGCCTCCTCGCTCCCCTTGCTGCCGCTGCCACTGGACCCCACCCGTCAGCCTTCCTATTCATCTTCTCCGCCCACGCCTCAACTGCCCACGCGACTGGAGGTCGACAGCGCTGGAGGAGCGGGCCAGGGGGTCACGCCTAGGGCATGGCCTTGTTCCCCTTGCGCCGCGCCTACACAACCACGCACGGGCCATTGGATGCAATGCACGCGCCTCCACCGCTCGATCGCCATCCGCCGTGGACGCCATGGTGTTCGGCTATAAAAGCCCCAGCCCCAGGAGCCCCTGAGCTCTCTCATCGCCCCGCCGCCACTTTGTGGCCGTCCACTGCGCACCCGAGCCAAGAGAGAAGAGGGAGAAGAGGAAGAAGAAGGGGGAGCGCCAAAGCCGCGCGACGTCGCCGGTGTCGCCGGAGCGGAGGATGTCGCCCCGATCAAGCACGTCGACGTTGTGCTGCACTGCACTGCACTACACTGCGCTGCTTCCAGAGCTAAACGGCCGCAACCCGCCACTGCGTCACCATCCTACCTTCCACGACACCAAAGGTGAGCCCCGGTCTTCCCCTGCTTGCCGCTAGACCTCGATGTGTCGGCCATGGCGCTCCACACCGGGAGCGCGTAGGCCAAGGCCGTCTCCGGCCTCTGGGTATACACGCACTCACGCGCACATCGATGACCACGCCGAGACCGCCCCACCGGCACCACATAGTGCTCCTGCGTGCCTCGCCGTCGCCACCATGCCGCCGTGGATGCCATGGAGCCCCTACCAGCCACATGGGGACCCGAAGCCCCGCCTTGAGTCCCTAGACGCCCTCGCCGTGCCCCCATGGATCCGCAGAAGCCCATATCCGCCCAGCCGAGCCACCAGGGAGCCTACATGCGCGACCTCACCACCGGCAAGCACCGCAGAGCCGCCGACCACCGTGGCCAACGCCCTAGGCAGCCCCGGCCGCCACCATGACCCTACCACCATACTCGCCGAGGCCTAGCAAAGCTTTTTCCCACTTCAATTGGATGCCATCGACGCTGTGGAAGACTCGTTGGTGAGCACACCACCGGCAGGAACATGTCGGGAGGGAAGCAGAGGAATCCTTCCTCGCCGGCCGCACGCGCCTGCACCCGGTGTACATGGACCAGGCCAGAGGGAAGAAGCATAGACTCGGTCCACCGAAGACCCAGCCTACGGTCCATGGACCGTGAACGCCAGTCCACCGTGGACCATGCCTGTGAACCAAGCCCAGTGGAGGCCCATGGCAACGACGTGGCAGCGCCATAGCATGCCACGTGTCCGGGCCGGCCCGGCCCAGACCGGCCCAACCCGAGCCTGCTAGAGCCCGTTTGAGACCCAGTCCGAGTTGCCCGTTGACCGGTCAACATTGACTATTGACCTAGGCCCACATGTCAGCGACATAGAGCCGCTGG